>NC_056530.1:31738283-31758347 GCF_019175285.1 Sceloporus undulatus
ATAATAATAATAATAATAATAATAATAATAATAATAATAATAATAATAATGTATACCCCTTTCCAGTTTGAGACCGCTTTAACTGCTTTGGCTGTCGTTTTGTGAGACATTGAGTCAGAGAACTGTGGTGCCACAATAAACTATTACTATTATTATTATCATCTTATAGCCTGCCTTTCTCCCAACATAGGGAGTCGAGGCGGCGAACAGCAAATTTAAAAACAATATAATTTGAAAATAATGCAATATTAAAATGTATAAATATAAATTTAAAAATGACCAAGATTTAAAGCGGCGTCAAACTGGATTATTTCTGCAGTGTGTTTTTGGACCAAAGTTTACATGCGCCGATCCATCCGAAAGCAAAAATGTCGCTCTCTCTCTCAGCTGGCCATTGAGCACTTTTGGGTTTTGGGGTATATTTTGGATTTCTGAATTCCAGATAACGGAGACGCAACCTGTAATAAAATACAGTTTAGGGATGAAATGCACACAGCACCCATATAACTAAATTAGATGAATAAACATTGCTTTCTGGTACAACCGTCTTCTCAGCTGGATTTGGATTTAAAAAATCCTCTTTTTGTGAGACAAGTTAGTGGTTTTTATTTTTTATTTTTTGGTTTTATTTATATAAATGCGTTTGGTTACGTTCTGTTTTTGCTTTGCACCGTTCATTCGCACACATTTGTGCAGAAAGGAGAAGCGTAAAGTGTTATCTTTGTGAACTCTTGTGCTGATTTTCACACTTTTCTTGTCGCATGAAGCACGTGAGTTAAAAAAAACAAAAACCTAGGCATTTCCCTCACAAAAATTGTGTTTATATAAAAACATTTATATTAAAAAAAAATCAGTATTTAAAAAAACCAAATGGTTGTTCTCTTTGTGTGTGAGTTTCATCATTTCTGCTTATTTTACCTGAAGGATTGATGTCTTCTAATATGTACTGTGGAGAAAAAATACAAGATGTCAAATATGGGTAGACATTCATTACAAACGATATAAAGCGATTAAAACAGGGAAACGTACGAATGTAATGGAAACGGTTTAACCAGGGAGGTATCCGCACTGAAGAGTTAAAGCAGTGTGATGCCGCTTTAACTGCTATGACTTTTCTGTGGAGTCCTGGGATTTGTAGTTTGGTCTGTCAGTGCCTCACCAAACTACAAATCCCAAGATTTATGTGGGATAAGAGCCCCTGGCAGTTAAAATGGTTTCAAATTCAAATTATTAATATTATTTTCTCTCATAACTGCCTTTGGGCAAATGTCTAGTTGCAGAAGAGCTTGTGAAAGTTACTTTTTTGGCAGGAAGAAGGAAGAGGCCACTGTGTGGTGAAAGGGAAATAGTGGCACTTAAATATGACTAGTGACAAAAAGGCCTCCAAAGAAAGAGAGCTAAACTAAAACATATCAATGGTTTTCACCAGTTAACATAAAAGAAATTACTTTTTTTGTGGGGAAAGGAAAAGGTAGCTGTGTGAAGGGGAAATTGTGCTTTGTTTGTGGCACTCTGTACATGCTCAGAGGCACTATTTTGACTGGAAACCTCGCAGTATAGGGGCGCTTAAATGTGACTCGTGACCTATTTTTTTGGTTTGGTTTATATATCTTTTATCAACTAAAACACACGAATGTTTTTTTACCTCAGAAACCTGAAGTAAAAAGCCACCACAAAAGCTCCTCAGGGGCGCGCGACTGACAATGCGCATGCGCGGCGGGGGATTTATTGGCGCCGATTGGCTCCCTGGAGTAAGGGGCGGGACAGAACTTGACGTAGAAGCCCCTCCCCCTAACGGACTTTTTTTATCCTTCCCTCAACGGCTGTTAACGCTTTGCCCTCAACTGAGGCCAACTTCCGTTCTGGAACGGAAATGAGCTTGCTGACGGTATATAGATAGGACTGAGTGTTGGGTTCAAAATGGCGCCGCCCTCTTCGTTTGCCCGAGTACAAGATGGCCGCCGGAGGGTACAACTTGCCCTTACTCGGCGTCTTACTTCCGGTTTGGAACGGAAGTGAGCATGTTGACGGTGGTATAGACAGGAGTGAGTGTGGAGTTCAAAATGGCACCGCCCTCTTCGTTTGCCCGAATACAATATGGCCGCCGGAGGGTACAACTTGCCCTCACTCGGCGCCGTACTTCCGGTCTGAACCGGAAGTGGGCTTGCAGACAGGCAGGAGGGGAGTGTAGGGTCCAAAATGGCGGCGGGACCCATCTCAGAGAGGAACCAAGGTAAGGCAAATGGAGGCTGGCCCTGTTTATAAGCGCAAAGAAGGAGAATATTGTGGTCTGAGTGGGTGGGATTGTGGATAGACTATTCCTGGATGGGGGAGCGCCATTAAAATTAAGTAAATTAAAAGATTTCCTCCCCCAAAAGGTCTCTCTTTGGCTCCAGGTTTAAACCAGGGTTGTGTCATTTCCTTCCTCTGAGGCTGAGACAGTGTGACTTGCCCAAACTCAACTATTATATTATTATGTTCTTTGTTAAGGAAGGAGGGGATAGTGAGATTCATTTCATTTTATACCTTATGGATTTTATTGGAGAGGCGAGATAGAAATAACTGTTATTATTATTATTATTATTATTATTATTATTGTGACCCAGTGTGTTTAATGAGCCAAGCTGGGAACCGAAGGCTGGTCAGTATGAATGCGGTTTGACTCCACTTTAACTGCCATGGTTTCATGCTATGGTACTCTGGGATTTGTAGTTTGGGGAGCTACAAGTGATAGCCCAGCTGCTGGCTTGGGGTTTCTGGGAGATGTAGTCCAACAAGGTCAGTCCTTTCCGAGCTCTAATGGGACTGAAAGCCTTGGAGGTTGATGGACTCCCTTTCACTTCAGGCCATTAAACAGAGTTTCAAGTTGTGACTTGCTGCATGGAATCAGGTTGGAATAGATAGCCCTTGTGGTCCCTTCCAACTCTATGAGGCCACGATTCTCCCCCAGAGAAGCTGTTCTGCCTTCAGTTTGCAAGACCTGAGTAGGGCAGCCCTCCTCTTTGAGGTCTCACAGAGGGTCGCCGTAAGCCAATGTCAAGCTGAGAGCAAATGATAACAACAGCAACAGCAACAAACAGGATGCGTGGAGGGATTTGTTCATGTAACCGCTCTCTTATTTAATGCAGATGCCACCGTGTATGTTGGCGGCCTGGATGAAAAGGTCAGCGAGCCCCTCCTTTGGGAGCTCTTCCTCCAAGCGGGGCCAGTGGTCAACACCCACATGCCCAAGGATAGAGTCACCGGACAGCACCAAGGTAAGCCACTCCAGCACCATCCGTGGAGTAGCATTGGATTGTGTCCGGTCCAAAACACACTGCAGAAATAATCCAGGTTGAGGCTGCTTGAATGGCCCTAGGTCAGTGCTAGGGAGTCCTGGGAATTGTAGCTTATTGTGGCCCTGGGGCTTCCTGACAGAGAAGGCTGAATGCCTCACAAAAGTACAGTTCCCAGAATTCCCTAGCATTGAGACAGGGCAGTTAAAGCTGTCTCGACCTGGATTATTTCTGCAATGTGCCTTGGACCTAGGGTTGAATAAGCGCTCCACTATAAAGGCAACAGATCCCGTCTGATCTTGGAAACTAAGCCAGGTCAGCCCTGGTTCATACAGTGCGCCTGCGTTATACGTGGGCGTGCTTTACGCGGACTTGAGCGTACGCCCTCAAGCTATGGGGGGCGCAAGGGGCGGCACGTCCCATTCACATGAATGGGGCACGCGCCCATGGCACTCCGCACGCTCTTGCGCCACTGCGCATGAGCCCTATTCAAATGAATGGGGCTTGAGCATAGGCGGATTTGCCTTATGCAGGGGGGTCCGGAACGGTTCACCCCATGTAAGGTAAGGGCCCACTGTACTTGGATAGAAGACTGCCAATGAATCCCAGCTGCTGTAGGCTCTATTTCAGAGGACAGAATTAGCAGAACCTACTCTGAGGATTTCCCTTCCTAAGAAAACCCTATGATAAATTTGATTTGTGGTTCGCTAGAAGGATATAAATTAATTAGATAAGTAGGAATAAACTGAATGATGTATAGCACTGGCAAGATGTGCGTCACATTCTGTTCTACACAGCTCTTGACTTGCCTTCCTTTTCAGGCTATGGGTTTGTGGAGTTCCTCAGCGAGGAGGATGCCGACTACGCCATCAAGATCATGAACATGATCAAGCTCTATGGGAAGCCAATCCGAGTCAACAAGGCCTCGGCCCACAACAAAAACCTGGACGTGGGGGCCAACATCTTCATCGGCAACCTGGACCCTGAGATTGACGAGAAGCTATTGTACGACACCTTCAGCGCTTTCGGGGTCATCCTGCAAACCCCCAAGATCATGCGGGACCCCGACACAGGCAACTCCAAAGGCTATGCCTTCATCAACTTTGCCAGCTTCGATGCTTCAGACGCTGCCATCGAAGCCATGAATGGGCAGTACCTCTGCAACCGCCCCATCACAGTCTCCTACGCCTTCAAGAAGGACTCCAAGGGCGAGAGGCACGGCTCAGCTGCCGAGCGGCTCCTGGCCGCCCAGAATCCCCTCTCTCAGGCAGACCGGCCCCACCAGCTCTTTGCAGATGCTCCTCCCCCTCCATCTGTGCCAACCCCAGTTGTTACCACCTTGGGGCCTGGGGTCACCCCACCAGGTATTATTATTATCGTTGGTTGTTGTTGTCAACTTTATATCCCACTTTCTTCCAAGATTGAGACTCAAGATGCTTACACATTAGAGTGACTACAGTGTAATTAAAACCAACAAAATGTCAACATGACTACAGGTGTTCCACCCCTAATCCAAAAAACTAAAATCTGAACACCTCAAAAAACCTAAACTTTTTGCTGTCAGGCACCTGCTTCTGCCTTTGAGGCAGCAGTGACAGCTCTCCTGCTTATGTTCATCTCTCAGTTTCTCAGTCTCTGTAGCCTCATGTCTCATGCATAAAACAAGTAGTGAACGAATGAGACATGAGGCTGGAGAGCAGGAATATTGCAGCTGCTGTCTCAAAGTCAGAAGCAAGAGGTTAGTGGCAAAAAGACAGGAGGCTGGAAAAAGACTGAGTATCTGTGAAATGGCTAGAATCCAAGCATAGTGCTTGGTGTGAGTCCACACCCAACATTTCAAAGTTCCTTGCACCTCTCTCCTTGCAAATACATGCTATGCTACCGTATAATCTGAAAAAATCCCATCTCCAAAACTCTTCTGGTCCCAAGCATTTCGGATAAGGGATACTTAACCTGTATTAACTGTATCAGAACAACTTAAAACATGCACGTTGAAACATTATTTTAAAACCCCAGTAAAACAGTACAGTTGAAAACAATATACCTTTTACAACCCTGGCTCTACAAGCCAGAAGAAATAAATAAAAAAATGCCTTTGCAAAAGATTACCCCCTTTTTGGTTGGGTTTCATGTTCCAGACTTCTGTGGCTTTAAAGAGAAATTTGCCTTGTCCCATGAGTCTTTTTCTTCTGATGGTTTGAATGCTCCACAGATTTTATTGCTGTTGCTTGAGTATGTTGAGCTGTTTGAAAAGCTTCGTGCTGAGTTAAAGATGTACACTGTCAGCAGTTGATCTAACTGTGTGCCTTTTAGGACTGCATATTTTAACCAACAGCTTGATTTTAAAGCTTAGTTTGACACAATAGAGGTCAGCTTGAATGGAGAAGGCTGAGAGTTGAGCCACATACTTATCTTTGTCCATGTGCCTTACAGTAATAGCTGTGTGTGTGAAGCTATTGAACCAAACCTTCTAATCTTGAGTGGCAACATTCTTGTGTATTCTGTGTTTCAAAATGCTCTGTGTTTTCTCTCCTAGGGATCCCGCCGCCTGGTTCATTCCCTCCACCGGTGCCCCCTCCAGGAGCCATGCCCCCGGGGATGCCTCCAGCTATGCCACCCCCACCCATGCCGCCTGGTGCCGGGGCCCCAGGACCGCCTTCTGGAGGAGCTCCTGGTGGGGCTCATCCTCCCCACCCGCACCCTTTCCCTCCCAGCGGCATGCATCCAGGTGAGTTCTGTGCTATGGGCACTTTCCCCACTTTTGACCAAAGATCGTTGGCAATGGAAAGAATATTTGTAATTATTTTGTCCTACAGTGAAAAACAAGTTTCTTGACAGTGCAGAAAACCCATTGGGAAGGATAACACACTGGGAAGAATTTTTGGCTGTTTTCACCTAGTGATCTAGCAAGTGGGTTCTGTCTGACTCGTCTGTTTGTTTTGCTTTTCCAGGGATGCCTCAGATGCAGGTTCACCACGGGATGCCTGGGATGGGCCCACACCACCCAGGTCCCCCTGGAGCCGGGGGCCAGCCTCCCCCTCGCCCTCCTCCGGGCATGCCTCACCCTGGGCCACCCCCCATGGGAATGCCACCCAGGGGGCCTCACTTCGGATCACCAATGGGTAAGTGGGGGCCAGACGTGGCACTCTCTGTGCTATTCCATGCATGGCGAGACAAACCATTCCAGCCAATTTTTCACTTCATTTTGTTTTTGGTTTTTGTATGCTGCTGCTGCTATTATTATTGTTGTTGTTGTTGTTGTTGTTATCATCATCATCTTCATATCTGCCTCCCTCCCAGTACAGAGACTTATTGACTGGTTTATTTATATTTGCATTAATTCCTCAAAAAAGGTCCAAATTGCTTTCAGTTTTTCCATGCTTTTACTGAATGGTTTACTTATATTTGCGTTAATTCCCTAGAACAGGTCCAGCCATTTTGATAAGTCAGTAATCATCCCCTCCTCCCCACCTGAGTGGTCTCTAGCTGTTTCGGGTAGCAGCTCCCATAAGCCCCAAGCTAGCTTTGTGGGTAGCGGGAGTTGTGTCATTCAGGACATCTGGAAAAGGACTGGGTTGGGAATGTTGCAAACGTTGCTAGCGGCTGTAAGTCAGGGCTTGTCAAAGTATATGCTGCCCATCCCATTTAACTCCCTGTGCCTCTTCTTTCTCCAGGTCACCCTGGTCCCATGCCGCCCCATGGCATGCGTGGGCCGCCTCCTTTGATGCCGCCACATGGATACAACGGCCCCCCGCGCCCCCCACCCTACGGCTACCAGAGAATCCCTCTTCCACCTCGGCCCGCCCAGAGACCCATGGTTCCTCCACGGGGGCCCATGCGGGGACCTCTCCCGCCTTAGACCAGGGGGCCTCGCAGGCGCTGTGTCAGAAACAAAAACCCACTGAAATTTCCTTTGCTCTTTACTTATTTTTGTGTCTTTTTGGACAAACATTCCAGCAAGTCGTGTCTCACTTCCCAGGGTGTGTGTGGGAAAACATCTGCCATTTGCTCCAGCAGCATTATTGTGTTGCTCCTCTATCGTCATCATTATTGTTATCATTATTACGTCTTTTATTAGTCCCATTGTCTCAGAGAAAGATTTTAAAACTTTTTTTTCCCTTCATGACTGTGACTCCTGTTTGTGAATCCCCACGTAGCAACTACATTTGCAAATAAAAAAAGAGGGGGATTCCTCCCCAAATCTTCTTTGATGGCTTTTTAAGACTCATTCTTGTTCCTTCTTCAGCATCAGTCTTGTCTTATCTCAACCCTCCTTACACCTTCTGTGTGGATTAAGAGGGCCCCAGGGGATCAACAGTGTGTACAAAATTCACTCCAGCCCACAGCAGGCCCATAGTCGGTACGATCGTTTGGTACGATCTTTGTGCTTTTGTAAGGGATTTGGTATTCTGGCTTATCCTACCTTGCCTTGAAATATATGTTGGTGGTGTTTACTCCATATAGTTAGGGAACGATAGTTAGGGAATAAATAAATAAATAAGACTGAAAAAACAGCATCTGCAAAATTTTGCCGTTTCCACATTCTTCAAATGTTGCTGTTGTGTGCCTCCAGCCTATCACCAGGGTTTTCTTAGCAGAGTTTGTTCAGAGGGGGGCTCCTCTGAGGGTGAAAGAGTGGGGCTTGCCTAAGGTCAGCCAGTAGGTTTCCATGACTTAGCAGGGATTTGAATCCTGCTTTCCAGAGTTGTAGTGCAATGGTCAAACCACTAGTTTGCTGGGTCTCATTCTTCGGTTGCGAAAGGTAAAGGGTATGTGTGTGGTGATTGGTGTTGATACAGAAGGATGCAGTTAAAGTTGGGAGATGTGCTATTAGCTTGCTTTTTACTTAGTCATATATACAGTATATGAACACACAGATTCCATCTGATTTTGGAATAGCAGTGGTCTTTATCCCATGTATTTAGAGCTTGTGTGTATATATGTATTTACAGTATCAGTAAAATGTTGGCAGGGTCTGGAGGCTCAGAGGAAGAAACTGGCCAAACCACCTCTGAGTCTTCCTTGCCTAAGAAGACTCTCTGAAATTCATATGGTCTCCATAAGCCAACAGGTGACTTGAAAGCACTGACACACAGACACAATTACCCTAAAGGCACCAGATCCTGTATGCTCTTTGAAGCTAAGCAGGGTTAGATCTTGGATGAGAGACCGCCAATGAATGCCAGATGCTGTAACTAGATTTTAGAGGAAGGAGGTGGCAAAACCACCTGAGGATTCCTTGCCAAACCATAGGAAATACACAGGATTGCCTTAAGTCAACACGCAACTTGAAAACACACAGATAGTCTAAAGGCGTCAAGTCCTGTCTAGTCTTGGAAGCTAAGCAGGGTTAGCTCTTGGATGGGCGACTGCCAGTGAACACCCGGTGCTGGAGGCTTTATTTCAGAGACAGGAAGAGCCGCCTCTTCAGTTGTCCTTGCCTAAGAAAACTCTATGAAACTCATGGGGTCACCATAAGTAGACAAACAACTTGCAGGTAAGCACACACATGCACATGAGATACTATTTTACTGAAAGCACAAAACAACCAAGCTGTAAAAGTTGCGAAAGGCTGCCTTGTTCTTTGAGAAGGGAGGAGTTAAGGACCACCTCTGGAGTCTCAGAGCAGTGGGACCAGTATCCGATTTGCAACGTTTCTTGGTTCTCTTTTTGGCTAACTTATTCAGTGCCATCACAGGAACTGGAAGTGATAATGAAGACAGCTTTTGGAAAAGGAACGAAGGGGAGAAAGACATAGTTGAGGAAAAGTTAGCACTTTCTTTGACAGCCTGGGAGGCTGTGAGGTTTGGCTTCGTGCAAAGTCTCTCGGCAAGTCTCCATTTGGAAGCACCGGAAAGACACTTGGCTCCGTACCTTACAAAGGAATCAAATAACTAATTACGGTCTCCTTTTTCTGCTGAGCAGGACCAAGGGCGGCTCATACATGAATTTAAAAAGGGGAACACATTCATTATCATTGTGTGCCTTCAAGTCATTTCAACATAGGGGAACACTCAGGCGAACCTATCATGGGGTTTTCCTGGCAAGATATATTCAGAGGAGGTTTGCCATAACCTTCCCCTGAGGTTGAGAGTATGTGACTTGTCAGAAAGCTCTGGGGCCACAACAAATTACAAATCCCCAGATTCCATAGCACTGAACCATGACAGTTAAAGTGGTTTCAAACTGGATTATTTCTGCAGTGTGGATGCAGCCTATGTAACGCATCAAGTGGCCCTTTTTGTCTTGGCTACAAAAAAGATTAGACAAGACAGACAGATAGCTGCCTTGAATCCTGTACCAGGAGGAAGGTGGGATATAAATAAAAAATAGTAAGTTGATAGATAATTGCCACAAAATCCATATATACTCAAGTCCCATTAACTACAACGAGGTATTACTACTACTACTACAGTGTGTTTTTGGTGTCTGGTGGCGGTTGGTTTCAGGACCACACATGGATGCCAAAATCCATGGATGCTCAAGTTCCATTAAATTCAATGGGATATTATTACTGTCATCATCATCATCATCATCATCATCATCATCATCATCATCATCATCATCATCACAGTGGGCCCTTGGTATCTGCTTGGTACCAAAATCTGTGAATGCTTAAGTTCCTTTAATACAATGGGGTATTATTATTATTATCATCATCATCATCATTATTACAGTGGGCCATTGTCATCTGCTTGGGTTTGGTTGCAGGACCCCTCTGTGGATCCCAAAATCTGTGGATGCTCAAGTCCCCTTAAATACAATGGCATAGTGGAAATAAGTGTCCCTTTTATTAAAAGGCAAAATCAGGCTTTCCTTTTTGGAACATGTACCTTTTAAATATATTTCCAAGCCGCAGATGCTCGAACCCATGGGGGGAAACACTCATGGATACAAAGGGCTGACTGTCCGTCTAGACCTGTTCCCCTTGGCACACTTGTGCCAAAAGATCATACTTACCACAAAACTGGAAACCAAGGGGACCGTCAGCCCTCCATATCCACGGATGTTTTCACCCACGGGTTCAAGCATCCACAGATATGGAGGGCTGACAGTCCACCTAGAACTGTCCACCTTGGCGCACCTGTGCCGAAAGGTCATGCTTACCACAAAACTGAGGACCAAGGGGGCCGTCATTTCTCTGCCACGTCCTGAACTCAAACCTGGACTGAAATCCCGATTTCTGTGCCACATCCTGAACCCAAACCCAGACTGCGACCCCTCCTCCTTCTTCTGACAGCTGCATCGGCCTAATTCTGCCGTCATCAGTCCCTTTAGCATCCCTTGGAGAAGGGTCCAGTCCAAATCCCTTGCCTGGAAAGTTGCCTCCCTTGCAAGGCCTTCCTTGCAGCATCTTCCCCATCGGCCAGACCAGACTGAAAGAGTGGGCTTCCTTCCCATTCCTGCATCCCTTTTTGGCTGGGTTTTATCCCTCCTCCTGCCTCCTATTCCTTTTCCCTTCCCTCTCAGCCACAATGGACTCTCCCGTCACCCAGCCAGCAGCTGCTCTTGCGGTTGCCTTGCCTCCTTCTTCTCCTCCTTCTTCTTCTCGGAGGCTGCAGTGTTAACGCCACTCTGGTCCCCTCCTGCTGCACATCTCATTTTTGCCATTTGACACGGCGGTGGTGGCGCACGGCAGAGATGAGCCCTTGAAGCCAGGAGCATCTTCTCTCTCCAGCATCCTTGGGTACCACTGGAGGTAAGCCAGACAGGAGCCTTGCTTTCTCTTCCTTCCTGCCTTCCTAGAGAGGATGCTTTCTTACCTTGGCATCACTTTGGCTCTCCACATTGTGCAGCCCTCTTTCCTCCTTGGTGTGGCCATTTTGTCCCAGAAAACCTTGCCTTGGGCTCTGGCCTCTTTCCATCTCCATCATCTCCTTCTTGTCTTCCCTGTCTATCTCTCACTTTCTTGCATCTTGGCAATTCTTGCATTTCTTCCTTGCCTTTCTTGCATTTTGGTGATTCCAGGGACCTTCAGGAAGGAGAAAGATGGAGAGAGACCCCTCCTCAGGTCAGATTTTTGCCCCTTTTCCCAACCATTTCTGTCTCCTTTTTCTCCCTCCTTTTGAAGGTCAGCTGGACAGCTGGCTTTGCAAAAGCGTGCGTTTGCATTGGAGAGGTGCAGAAATTTGTACGGCTGCAGTATGCAAAAATGACCTTGGAGTGTCGGCGTTGCAATTTGGAATAATAATCATAATCTGTTTCGGTGTTCGGTGTTTGGCGCTCAAATTATACCCTCCATCCCTTTGCAAACCTAGATTGTTAACATCTTTCATTCAGGGTCCTTTGAAGGGAAAATGATGGAGCTGGCAGGGAGGGCTTTGCTTTTCCCAAAGCTCAAGAGCATCTTCATGAAGAATATGGGGTCCATAGGGGACACAGGGAAGCGTCTTCCACTTTGAGCCATGGCTTCGATGATGATGATGATGATGATGAGACCGGGGGAAATAGATATTTCAAATTTTAAATTAAAATAAAATAACTATGCTTTTATAAATAACAACAACAACAGAGACCTGTTTTTGCCTGAGATGCATTAAGGGGAAGGTTTGGATCATGAGCTTGGTTCTCATACACATGCATCCGAACACACACACACACACACACACACATATATTCATATATTAATAAATGTATAATATATTAATAAATATATTAAGTGTGTGTGTGTATTAATAAAACCAGGACGTTTGACATTTTGGCAGCTGCAAATACAGGTCAGGGCACATTCAAGGAAGAGAAAGGACAAGAAGATGATGATGATGATGATGATGATAATAATAATAATAATGGACACTAGAGATCCTCTTCTGTTGTTATTATTTTTAATCCTTCTCCAAATTTGTCAAAAATTTGCTCCTTGAGGATTTGGAAATGACTGGATTTTAAAAGCACCTTCCTTCCTTTCTCTGTTTCTCCTGCTCTCACCCCAAAAAACACTCCAGTTGTGTCTCATTGCAACCTCCATCATTGCCATCCAGCAAAGATAACCAGTGTGTTGTCTGGGGACGATGGGGCTTGTAGTCTTAACACAGCCAGAGGGCCTCCTGAATTTCAGTCTTCAGAGTCAAGAGGGGAAAAAGGGGGTCTAAGGTGTCTCAAATGTTGTGCATTTGTGGGTTTTGGTCTGTTCTGTCCCCCAAATTTCTTGCATCGTGTCTCTGTTGCTGACCTTCTTTCCTCTTTCCTCCAAAGCCTTTCTTTTTCTACCCATTTTTCCTTCATTTATCTCTTTTGATATTGAAATCAGATCTGGAAACGATTGCACCGTTCCAACGGTGGTTTATCTATTTTAACATGTTGTCCCTGGTTCCATCTTCGGAAGTGGATTCTTATTGAATGATGGTTAGGAAAGGCACCCCTGGGTGACTTCCGAGGGTTTCATTTGTTTTTAAAGTTTGTCGGCCATGTTGCTAATGGTCCATTTCCAGCCATGGATGGGAAATGGATCAGGGAGAAGGATTTGCAAGGCGCAGGTGGCGTGGAGTGACCTTGTCGGCTGGAAAGCAAACCCGACAAACACAATCAACACAACCACACACGCAAAGGCCACTTTTGCTGGGGTTAGAAATGTTGTTTCTCACGCAGGAAAAAGAGCAATACAGATCCCTGGATAGATGAGTAATGTCGCTTGCATGATTCACCCCAAATTCTTTATGTGTGGCAATGGCTATGCACTCTGTGGCTGTGCCATTGCACTCTGCACATGCTCAGAGAAGGGGCTGTGCAATTGCACTTGGTGCACGCTTAGAGAAATGGTTGATTGAATGCACTTGGTGCATGCTCAGATGGCTGTGCAATTGCACTTGGCCCATGCTCAGAGGAGTGGGTTGATCATAGAATCATAGAACTGGAAGAGACCATGCACTTGGCACATGCTCAGAGAAATGGTTGATGAAATGCCCTTGGCGCATAGGGGGCTGTGCAATTGCACTTGGCGCAAGCTCAGAGGAGCAGTTGGTCAAATGCACTTGGCGCATACTCAGAGAAAGAGCTGTACTATTTTATTTGGCACATGCTCAGAGACGGGGCTGTGCAATTGCACCTGGCACACGCTTTCAGAAATGGTTGATTGAATGCACTTGGCACATGTTCAGAGAAGTGGTTGACCATATAATAGAGTTGGAAGAGACCGTGCACTTGGTACATGCTCAGAGAGATGGCTGATCCAACACACTTGACGCATGCTCAGAGGTAGGTGTGTGAATGCACTTTGCACATGGTCAAAGAAGGGGCTGTGGAATTGCCTTTGGCGTATGCGCAGAGAAGCGGTTGATGGAATGCACTTGGCGCATACTCAGATAAGGGGCTGCGCAGTTGCGCTTGGCGAGTTGATCACATACGCTCGGCCCATGTTCAGAGACGGAGAAAGTTGAATGCAATTTGCATTGTGGTCAAAGATTGCACTCGGTGCATGTTCACAAAAGGGGATGTAAATGCACTTTGCACATGCTCAGAGACCGGGCATTCAAGGAAGGTCTGGGGATTTGAACCTGGAGCAGGATTTCCAAGGTATGTATGTATGTCCAGCATGCAGCCATAAAAGTTAAAGTCGAATGATACTGCTACAATTTTATAGTACTGTACATATAAATATACACTCACACATATATCCATATATACATAGACAACTTTATTTTTGGAATTTATGGCTCAGCCTTTGCCGGTTGTTAAGTAAAAAAAAAAAGATGGTTCCTGAGCGTGTGCAGAGCATCCTTTCAAGGCCCTCAACATATTCCAACAGACAAGACAAAGCTCAGAAATCTCTCCAATGAATGCTAAATTGGGTTGATCCATAAGCTATAAATAGCTGCTTCTATCACATGCCTATTTTGGGGGTTTGGGGATTTTTTTTTTTGACAGATGGCCTTTGAAAGTGAAGACTGCGAGTGCGATATTTGCTCCGTGCAGAAGTGTGATCCGTCTGTACGCAACCGTCATGCCGCGTCTCCGCCATAATCTCCGGCGTCAGCAGTTTCTCCCTCCTTCTCACCTTGCTTTGCTTTCCCATCATCTTTTTGCAGCTATGGCTCATGCTGGAAAGCATACTGTCCCTTTTAAAGTCACCCCAATTCCCCCATTATATACATATATACATATATACACACACACCAAAATCCATGGAAACTCAAGTCCCATTAAATACAGTGCCAAAGTAAAATGGGGTCCCTTGTATTACAGCAAAATCAAGCTTTGCTTTTTGGAAATGATATTTTTAGGGGAATATATTTCAAGCTATGACTGCTTGAATCCATGGATAAAGAATCCGTGAATATGGAGAACCATATATATGTGGCGGAATTAGGGTGACATTAAAAGGGACAATATGGTTTTCAACGTGATAGATGGATAGATAGATTTATTTTCCAAATTTCCTTTTTAATATCTCTTTGAAAACCCCTGAATCATAGAATCCGAGAGTTGCAAGGACCCACAAAGGCCATCTAAACCAACTCCGTTCTGCCATGCTGGGATCACCAGCTCAAGCCCCCTTGAAAGATGCCCATCCAAACTCTATTTAAAGACCACCAAAGATGGAGACTCCACCGCCCTCCGTTCCGGCGTTGAACAGTTCTTGCGCTCATTAATCTTTTATCCTCATTAAGTTATTCCTCCTAATGAGGTGGAATCGCTTTTTCCTGTACTTTGCATCCAGTGCTCCGTGTCCTAGTCTCCGGAGTAGCAGAAAACAAGCTCACTCCATCCTTAATATCTTGTTCTTGTTCTTGTTCTTGTGTGTCTTCAAGTCATTCCTGACTTATGGCAACCCTAAAGCTGTTCTCAAGGGCAGTGACTTAGCATTGCTAACATTTGGAAACCCATTGAGCAAGTCACACTCTCTCAGCCTCAGAGGATGGTGAGGGCAAACTTCCTCTGAAGAGACCTTGCCAAGGAAACCCAATGATACTCGCCTTAGGGTTGCCATAAGTTGGAAACAACGTTAAGATCTAACAACAACACATTAAAGATAAGGGAGGGCAAGTATGGCTTCCGGATTTTGATAAAGAGTCCCTTTTCCTTTGTCTCTGTAACAGAAGTACAGCTTCCCTCTTTGGAAAAATAGCATCCGATTTTTCTCCCTAGGAACTCCTTAAGAAAGTGTGTCTCTAACCAGGCTCCGTTCTGGCCACCATTAGTGATGGCAGGAGCAAGAATATGGATTGATGGAATCAAATATTAATATATCCTGCGCTCTCTCGCAATATCTCAGGGTGGCGTACAGATAAAACGCATTTAAAAACATTTGTCAGCAATGGCAGGTCTTGTTCCTGAAAAGTATGGAGCAAGAACACTTATTCCTTGCTGCTCCAGCGACTAGGGGCGCATCTGCACTGTGGAAAGAATGCACTTTGGCACCACTTTGAATGCTGTAGGTCCATCTACAGCATTTGTAGTTTGGCAAAGTCCCTTGGAAGGGCAGGTAGGAAAGAAGTGGATAAGATCTTGCATCTGCAAGAGGTTTTCAATGCGCGTCGGGTGCTTCTATGCACATTGGATGTTTCTCACGTGTGTTGGATATTTCTTATGCACATTGGACGTTTCTCATGTGTGTTGGATATTTCTTATGCACATTGGACGTTTCTCATGTGCGTTGGATATTTCCTATGCACATTGGACGTTTCTGAGTAGTAGTACTTTGTGTTAAGTTTTGCGATCTCTGCAATCTAGTTACCTCAAACGTCTGTTGAAAACATCAAATGAATGTGACCCTAATAACCGGTAATCCATTGATTTGATCTGTTGTGTGTGTGAATATTTAACCAATGTATTTATTGAAGGCCTGTTTGTTAATCTCTAAGTCACACTCTCTCAGCCTCAGAGGAAAGCAATGGCAAACCCCCTCTGAACAAACCTTGCCAAGAAAACCCCATGATAGCTTCACCTTTGGGTCGCCATAAGTCGGAAACTACTCGAAGGCATGAAACAACAACAAATGCATACATAAAACATAAATGAATTTTGTATTTAAGCTTGTGTCCCATTTCCAAGATGGACATATATGCATCTATTCCAAAATAGTCCTGGTCCCAAGCATTTCGGATAAAGGAGACTCAACCTGCATGCATTCAGCTACAGGGAATGGGTTGGATGTGTAACGCAACTATAGTTTATGAATATAACAAGCCTATTAAAAAACATACAAGGGCATGTTTATGTCTCCCTGGCTGAACTGGGCCCTTCGTTGCTAATGCATTTTCATTGCCGCTAATGGCTCCCTGATTTGTTTCCTCGCCGTTTGGTTTCTCTCGCCGTCTGTTGGGTGCTTGGAGATTTAACCATGCTGTTTTTATCGGCTGCAAGGTGCTCAGGAGGGAGCATTCTCATTACACGCCTCCGTTTTTCACCTTTTAGTTGTTTTTCCTTGTGTTTTCATTTCCCTGAACAAGAATATATATGAGAGAGAGATTTTGGAATAAACTAATGGCACACCATTAATGATTTTTTCGAAAAATATAAGAGCGGGTTTCCAAACAAAGGATGCATCCACACTATAGCAATAGTGCAGTTTGATACTACTTTAAATGCTATAGCTTCATCTTGTTGAATCCTGAGATTTGCAATTTTACAAGGTCTGACCAGTGACTCTTCTCTGAGGTTTTTCTTGGTCAGTTTTTCTCTTGACTTCCTCTGAGGCTGAGAGAGGTGACTTGCCCAAGTTCACCCAGGTCCGAATGAGGATTCGAACCCAGTCCCACAGAGTCCTAGTCCAGTACAAACTACTATACTACTCTGGCTGTAGAAAGATTAGGACTCTTGTCTTAGGGTTTTCTTGACAAGCTTTCTCCAGAGGAGGTTTGCCTCCATGGCCTTCCTCTGAGGCTGAGAGAGAGTGACTTGCCCAAACATCTGGAAGACCAAAATTTGAGAGCCACTGGGCTAGGCCTTTGGTTTTTAACTTCTTGCATCCAATAAAAGTTTTAATGGTGGCGGGTTGTGTGTGGCTGTTGTGTCCCCAACCCAGTTTGGCCCATCCCAGTTTCAGCAAGCCAACATTTTGGGTTAGCTTCTCTCATCCCCAGTGTCCGAATTGTCTCACCAAAAATCTCTGTTGTTGTTGGATTTCCCCCATTATTTCTCTCTTTGCTTTGTCCTCCTCTACAGGGCCATTTCCGTGCCGTCCGAGAGACTCTCTTCCCCGAGACTTTGGCTTCCAGAAACGGAGACGGGAAACGGATGGGGATTGTCATCCAGGTTCCTCAAAGCAGTGGTTCTTCCCTGCTGACTGGAAAGTTAGGGCTCAGCTCCTAGTAGTAGTCAGGGCTTAGCCCCTAGTAACTTACTACGGGTGGCAGAACATTCTTGAAGAAGATACTGTCCGGCCTTTGGAGCGCTGAACCAAAAAGACTTCTTCTGGCAATCCCTGGCACAGGACATTTGTATTCCTTCGTCTTTCCTTGCACTCTTCCAAAGTATTTGTGAACCAGGTTGGAGCCATGGACGAAAACTTCAAAGACCGGACCGCCTTTATCCGTGGCGCCAAAGACATCGCCAAGGAGGTGAAGAAGCATGCCACCAAGAAAGTGGGCAAAAGCGTGGACCGGGTGCAAGATGAATACACCAAGCGGTCGTACACCCGCTTCGAGGAAGAGGATGATGACGACGACTACCAACCCCAGGACGGCTATTATCGCGGGGAGCCCTCCGTTGATGACGAGGGGGCTTCCAGCGACGCCACTGAAGGCCACGACGAAGACGATGAGATCTACGAGGGGGAATACCAAGGCATCCCGCGCAACGACTCCCTCAAAGGCGGGGACCACTTGACAGCCAACCAAGAGGTGGTGAGCGAGTTCAGGGACTTTGACGACTTCGAAGGGGACAAGAAGAAGGAGAAGGAAGAGCTGGCCCAGCAGTACGAGCTCATCCTCCAAGAGTGTGGACACGGGCGCTTCCAGTGGACGCTCTACTTTGTCCTGGGACTGGCCCTCATGGCTGACGGGGTGGAGATCTTCGTGGTGGGCTTTGTCCTCCCCAGCGCCGAGAAGGATATGTGCTTGTCAGACTCCAACAAAGGCATGCTGGGTAAGTCCCCTGAAAAATGGCAGCGGGGAGCTGGAGGGACTGGGTTGTTGGATTGGTTATGTAGCGCTATGTCATTTGAGATGTATACAGACCTCACCTTTCTCCCAATAAATAGGATTTCAGGCTTCAATTCTAGATTAGAATCATAGAGTTCAAAGAGCTCCCAAGGGCCATCCAGTCCAACCCCCTTCCATGCAAAAACTCTTAATGAAAGGATCCTTGACAGATGCTCTTCCTCAAAGGGCATGGTTTACAGACTACTTGAGCTACCTGAGGTCCTGTATATATGGGCTAGGATATTCTGGGGGCAATATCCTGGCGCCTTACCTGCCCCAATCTCCCCCCATTACCTTCCTCTGCACTCCTGTGCCATGGATACTGTCTGTATGGGCATCCTGCTGAGGTGACCCGTTCATCCTCTGCCATCATGGGTCACTTGCTTTGGAGGTCACCAGTGGTGCAAGTGGTTAAATGCCACAGAGTTGTGAGTTCGATCTCAGAGCTCCAAGATTGACTTAGCTTTCCATCCTTTTGTAGTCGGTAAAATGAGTCCCTAGCTTGTTGGGGCCAATTGGTTTACACACTGTAAACTGCTTGGAGAGTGCAGAGTTCACCCTGAAGCGACGTAGAAATGTAAATGCTATTGCTGTTCTGACCTCAGAACAAATGACCCACGCTGGGGTTAGATGTACCAGGCAGCTGAGCAGGACACCTGTGCAGACAGGCTCCGGATTTTCAACAGGTATATTTTTAAAAACCAGGCTATTATATATTAGTTCTGATGCAGAATGTGCTGGATGTTGTCCTGAGTGTTTATGCCAGAACTGGGGTTTGGTATATGTGATGTCTGAACAGGATGATGCCAGTACAGGGGAATGGAAATGGGCCTTTTGGCTTTGCAGATAGGACCTAAGTTATGTAGAGAAGTAGCATTTCCCAGCCTGATCCTTCTCATAGAATCATAGAAGAATTGGAAGAGACCCCAAGGGCCATCCAATCCAACCCCATTCTGCCATGCAGGAACACGGTACCCTGACAGATGGCCATCCAGCCTCTGTTTAAAAACCTCCAAAGTAGGGAAGGTTTTTCCAGTCTTCACTTAATGGGCAGCAGTAGATGCAAGCGACAGGGGTGTGCTCACTTTCCGATCAGGACTGATGTTTCCACCTCCCTCCTGCCAATGATCTCCAGTACAACAATCAGAAGCCGAATCCCCATATCAATTCTTCCTCACACTGGAGATCAATGGCAGGAGGAGGGTGGAAACATCAGTCTGCCGCATCCCGATCGACAGGAGAGTGGACCTCCATTGCTTGCAGCAGCTGCTATACAGTAAATCAGTATTGGGGGACTTTGTAATCCCTATGCTATTGGATAATTCAGGATTGTGACTAGGAATCAATAGAGTATATCACACGGAGCTTTTTGGTGGTTTTGTGGCTCAGTTCCAGCTCACTTCCGAAGTGACTGCACTTCCAACGATGCGGTTTCACCTCATAAAGGGACTGTTTTATCAGACGCCATTGATCTCTATGGGAGCTGCTTGCAAATTGCTTCAGCAGTGTTTCTGAAGTGACCTCTCCATTTTGGTAAAACCGGAAAAAAGTGACTTCAGAGAATTCGCTTCCAGGCTGCCTTCAATTGCACTGCAATTTGGTCTGGTGTGGAAAAGCACTCCGATGCCACCCCCCCTTGGCCCTTGCATCCTGCTCTGTCATTTTCCTCCTCCTCCTCCTCTTTCATGCTGTCTCCTCTTCTCTGCCAA
>NC_056530.1:31758357-31778124 GCF_019175285.1 Sceloporus undulatus
CCAGCCGATCCCATCATCCCCTGCGTCCCCTGCGTCCTCCTAGACCCCGATCTGCTCCCCTCCTTCAGCCTCCCACCAATCCCATCATCCCTGCCTTCTCTTAGACCCCGATCTGCTCCCCTCCTTCAGCCTCCCACCAATCCCATCATCCCTGCCTTCTCCTAGACCCCGATCTGCTCCCCTCCTTCAGCCTCCCACCAATCCCATCATCCCTGCCTTCTCCTAGACCCCAATCTGCTCGACTCCTTCACCCTGACACCTAACCCATCATCCTCTGACTGCTCCTGCATCCCCATCTCGCCCCTTCTCCACCTAACCCACCATCCCCTGACTGCTCCTGCATCCCCATCTTGCCCCCTGCCACCTAACCTATCATCCCTGCTGCTCCTGCATCCTGATTGTGGCCCCAGGGACCCCTAGCAAGCTATCCCATCATCCCCTGACTGCTTCTTCACCCCAAAGAAGGATAACAGCTAAGAAGAGGGCAGGGAAGGAGGGCAGCATCCAGAGCCCCACTGAGCATGTGCAATGGTGCCAATTCAAATCGTTGAACCCTCAAAGTATGCTCTGGTGTGGTAATACAATGTGCACTCACTCCCCTTTGCTTGAGTCCGCATTACGTGACTTGCTTGGAATCGAACTGACTTCTCTTCTCCCTCACTTCGGAAGGACAACAGAAAGGCAACCAGGTGTGGAAAAACATGACGTTTTAACCTCAATCTGCATTACTAGAGAGGAGTGACTCTGGATCTGGTGTGAAAAAACATCACACTTTGCATTGCTAGAACAGGAGTGACTGAGGTTCTGAGCTGCAACCCTCCCATGTGTGATAAGGTCCAATGATGTGCAACTCTGGGTTAGGCATTTATAACTGCAACTGTGAATTCCAGCCCTAGTTATTACAACCATGGAGCATATAAAACAGTGAAACAAATAATCAAATGGAAAACATTGAGAAGTGAAGACCAGGAGGGGACATGAGAGCCATCTTTAAACTTGTGGGTGTTCTGAGGTTGAGCAATGTAAGCTTTCTTTAGCCAGATTCAGGGCTGGAGGCTTACAATTTTGCTCCGTTTCCAAGAGGCTGTAGTTGTGCAGAGTTAATGATGGTGGTTTCTTCCTCCCTCTTAGGACTCTGCAAGGCTTCAAAGAGGAATTGTGGGCAGGAGGTGAGCAGGGGATGATGGGACAGGAAAGGTCTTGTTCAAAGGCTAATTTGAGGCTACAAGAGAAGGTTGTCGGCCCTTCCTTCTTTTAAAATGAGATCTCTGTGCCGCCTAGTCTTGCGGATGATATAAAAAACCTTCACTTTTCCAGCGTTATCTTTATCAACTAAGTTTTGACCAGTTCTTTCAATCTGGCATCCCCATCAACCTGCCTCCCAGAGAAGGACTCTGCAAGGGGAAAGGAAGGGACAGGAGTTTTTGCAGAGAAGAAATTTGCAGCGCCAAAGAGGACGGTCACACTTGGGAATCTACCTGGGACTTATAGAAGTTGAAGTCCAAAACATCTGGAGGACAAAAGTTTGGGAACCACCGTATCATCTATCTCTTCTCTTCTGCTCAGAAGAGCATAGATGCTCAGAGGTGCTCTCTCTTCCCTCCCTTTGTCAGGATATCATGTTTTTTAGAGGGGGCCGAACAAGAAGCCCCAGCTGCGTCTGAAGAAAAGTGCCTTTTATTTTTCAGACTCCTCTCTATGTGTGTGTCTTATTTGCCCAGTTTTTGCCCCCTTTCCTTGATGGTCGCTCAAGGCGAAAGAAACCCAAGCGTGGCTGGGAGCCCACGACAGGTGGTGACTCATCTCTCCGCTCGCTCTTTCTTTCTTCTCTCTCTCGCAATATCTTCCCTCCATTTCTGACTTATAAGAAGGATGTGTCAGAAACCAGGGTGGCCCCCAGCTTATCTCTCCACTCCACATCGGCCCTGTGGCCAAAAGCGCTTAAGCGGAATTAAATCTTCCCCGCGAAAGAAAAAAACCAAGCCGTGGGAGGAAGCGGCTGATGGTGGGAAAAATGTCTTTTATTTTCATCTTTTTTGGGGGGGAAACGAGGAGGAAGATGCGGGGGCGTTGTGTTGTACGTGTGCTGCCTTGTGTGTGGGAACACTGGCCTTTTCGGAGGCGACCTCTGTCTCCGCCGGATTTCCCTCCATGCACTGCAGTGCGGCAAAAGCCGACAGCTTGCCCACCCCTCTGCCAGTTTTGCTTGGCACAGGAGGACCCCTCAAATTGGGGGAATCCCCCTTTTTGGCACAGAGATTCATATAGAGGAGAAAAATTGGACTTTCTGGTTTGGGTCGTCCTTGTAGCCGGAGCCCAAAATAGCCATGTGAAGAGGCCTGTTTTTTTGGAGAGATTGAGCTTTTCTTCATCCTGGAAAGAAGTGACCGTCCAGTGGGGTTCTGTCCTGGGCCCAGTTTGCTATTCAACTTCTTTATCAGTGACCCAGATGAAGGAATATAGGGCATGCTTATCACATTTGTAGATGTCACCAAATTAGGAGGAGTAGCTAATACCCCAGAGGAGAGGATCAACACTCAAATGACCTTAATAGATTGGAAAGCTGGACCAAAGCTAACAATTCAAATGTAAGGTACTGCACTTCGGGCAGGAAAATGAAATGCATAGATATAGGAATGTGGGACACCTGACTTAACAAGACTCAATGTGAAAGGGATATAGGAGTCCTAATAGACCACAAGTTGAATGTGAGTCAACAATGTGATGCGCAGCTAAAAAAGGCAATGCGATTCTAGGCTGTATCAATAGAAGTATAGTGTCCACATTGAGGGAGGTCATAGTGTCACTTTATTCTGCTTTGGCCAGGCCTCACCTGGAATAATTCTGTGTCCAGTTCTGGTCAAGAAGTTCAGAAAAGATGTTGAGAAGCTGGAGAGTGTCCAGAGAAGGACAACCAAAATGGAGAAGGGTCTGGAAACCATGCCCTATATGCGGAGAGACTGAGCTGAGTCTGTTTAGCCTGGAGAAGAGAAGGATAAGAGGTAATATGAGAGCCCTGTTTAAGTATTTGGAAGGATCCCATATTGAGGAGGGAGCAAGCTTGTTTTCTGCTGCTCCAGAGAACAGGACATGGAGCAGTGGATGCAAGCTACAGGAAAAGAGAATCCACCTCAACATTAGGAGCAACTTTCTGATGGTAAGACCTGTTTAACAATGGAAGATGCTGCCTGGGAAAGTGGTGGAGTCTCTTTTTTTGGAGGTTTTTAACCAGAGGCTGATGGCCATCTGTCAGGATGCTTTGATTGAGAGTTCCTGCATGGCAGAATGGGGTTGGGCTCTATAGTCCCTGGGGTCCCTTCTATGATTCTATACCTCTACGATTCAAGAGAAAGAGAGAGATAATGTTTTAATATTTTTATTTTGTAGGCTGCCTTTCAGGAATGCTTCAGCAGTGGATTTCCTATTTATCAACAAGGTGTTGATAAATCATTTTGAATAAAATTGATAAATAATTTGAAACCTAGATCTTCCTCCCCTTCCCCTTTGTTTCCCTTCCTGCATCCTGCAAGAGGCGTGTGCGAATCTCTTTCTAGGCCGCTCTCTTTCGAGGCGGCCGCCTTTCTGGCTTTGCTTTGACAACTGATGCTTTTTTAGGGTTGCATCAGACGAAAATGAAATAAAATAAAATATCAGCAAAGCTCTTGCACTTGACTGGAAGGGGTTTCTCCAACCTCAGCTGATGGATGGGGATGCTCACGAAAGCCAGTGTGCCTCCCTCTCTCTTTTTGCTCTCTCCCCATCCCTTTCCATGCAGTTGCTTAGCAAAAATGCCATTTCTCATCAGCATCCTTTGAGGGTGAAAAAGGGAGAGAGAAAGGAAAAGATGCAAACCGTGACTCATCCGGATGATAAAGAGACTCTGGGGGTGGATGGAAAGCTTCCCAAGAGGCATGGCCTCCCTTTATTAGGGGTCCATGTCTGTACGTGAGACTGTAGCCCTATAGCGTTGTTCTTCCTATAGGCCTTTGGGTTGACTCCATCTTAGGGCAACCCTTATCTGTGAATTCCCAGCATCTTTGTCCGCCACTCCAACCACTGCACCGCCTTGTCTCTCAAAATCCGACTCAGGCTAACCATTGACTAGGCTTTTCTTTGCAATTTGATATCGCCTCTCATTTATTCAGAAATCGGAAACAGTCTAAAAACCAAAACCTTTCTTCAGGGGTGGCTGAGAGAGGGACACTTTGGCTTTCTGATGGTTCGGTTTGCTTCATGCACAAAATTGTTAAGAATATTACATATATCATGGGACGTGAGCATCCTTGGATTTTGGCATCCATAGGGAATCCTGGAACCAAACCCCAGCGGATACGGGGGGCCCATTGTAATAATAATAATAATAATAATAATAATAATAATAATACCCCATTGTATATCATGCAACTTGAGCATCCATGGTTTTTGCTATCCACAAAGGGTCCTGGAACCAAACCCCAATGATACCAAGGGCCGATTGAAACAACAACAACAGTAATAATGTCACCCCATTGTGTATAATGGGACCTGAACATCCATGGATTCTGGCATCCAGAGGGAGTCTTGGAACCAAACCCCAGTGGATACCAAGGACCCACTGAAATATTAATACTAATACTAATAATATCCCATTGTATGTCATGGGACTTGAGCATCAACAGATTTTGGTACCAATGGAGGGTCCTGGAACCAAAACCCAGAGGATACCAAGGGCCCATTGAAATAATAATAATAATACCCCATTGTATATCCTGGGACTTGATCATATTTTGGTATCCACAGGGGGTCCTGGAACCAAATCCTAGCAGATACCAAGGGCCCACTGTAATAATGGTAATAATCATAATACTCCATTGTATTACCCATTGTAATAATAATACCCCATTGTGGACCTGAGCATCCACAGATCTTGGCATCCATGGGGGTTTCTGGAACCCCAAGTGTCAAAGAAACCCTCTTGTTGCCTTCTTAGGCCTTGCCAGGGTTTTGTCGGCTTGCATTCCCCTGCGATTGCAGTTCAAACGGATATGGACAGCAGGATAAAAATAGCCCTGCTGCGCTTGTGCTTGCGGCACTGCTGCTGTGTGGTGTTTGTGTGTCTAACCCCCCTTCCTTCCCTTCTCTTCCTCCAACCAAAGCCTTTTCCATCCATCCATCCATCCATCCAGACACACACACACATTGAGTCCCTTGGAGGGGAAGAGCATATGAGGTTGGATGGAGACTTCACCTCTGCTGTGCCCTGCTGCTCTAGCTTTGCAAGAGCAACATACCCTCCTCCATTTTGCAGATGAAAACTGGGATTCGTGCGGCTAAACCACAGCAATACCAATGGATTGAGATGGGGGGAAAGTTATGAATGAGGAAGAACAGACATGTAAGGGGAGGTTGCAGCAGTTTGCTTTTGCCTGAGCCAACTGGGAAGGGCAAGATTCCTCCCTTTCCTCTCCTCTCCATCAGGCTGAGTTAGTTGAGAGCAAACTATTTTCGGACTTTTTCTTTACACCATGCTGGCTCCTCTCTTTCCGATAAAATAATTGAATGCAAACTACTTTTACACTTTGAGTTTGGTTTGCAGCAACTGAAGTAAGCTGAGGGAAAAGAGAAAAGTGGGAGAAGGAGAGAGAAACCAGGACATTTTAAAAGCAGCTAACAAAATGGAAAGGCAGAGGATCTGGACTGTCACCACCAAATCATGCGGTTTCAGATTGTGCACCTCATTGCTCTAGGGACATTTTTTTCTGCGCAATACATTTTGTTTTGTACAGACCACCATGGACCACCAAAAAGGCAAATGTGAATGTGTGCACATGTCTTCACTTACGCTGACCCCATGGAGGGAAAAACAAAACAAAACAAGACTACTGATGGAAACAGTAATAGTAGTAGTAGTACTATAGTTATTTATATTACAACATTTTACCAGTATGGGACTTCAGGCACCTTAAAACAGTTAAAAATGGACATACTGTAGTTAAAAATTCACAGCATGCAAAAGTTCAAAAACTATTACGCTTCCAGACCCTCCTCTGGACACACTCCAGCTTCTCAATAGCCTCCTTAGGATTGTGGTACCCAAAATTAGAGACAATATTCCAGGGGGTGCCTGACCAAAGCAGAAGAGGGTTGCATTACTACTTTCCCTCGATCTAGACACTATACTCCTATTGAGGCAGCCTAGAATCGCATTGGCCTTTTTTAGCTGCCACATCACACTGTTGACTCATGTTCAACTTGTGGTCTGGACTCCTAGATCCCATTCACATGTACTGCTGTCAAGCCAGGTGTAATCCATCCTATATCCGCATTTTATTTTTATTTTTTTGCTTAAGTGTAGTATCTTTCTACAGTTGTAGCAAGCTGAGCTGAGATTTGCACCCAGTCCTCTCCTCTTAGTGGGAGTAAGTCCCCCAAAATTGGGGAATTTGCAGCCTGGAGGTGACCCACCAAACCTGAAGACCAGGCTCTGAGATCCGGGAACCTTAATGCCTTAGGACTCCATGGGATAAATATCACCGATGCCTGGCTTGGTCCACCTTGTGGTCAGCCCAAAATGGGGTCACAGCAACACGCCCCTTTTGACCTCTGGTTCTGCAGCAGTGATCTCTAAGAGAAAGCACAAAGGCCTTTGGACATGTCGTTGGGCTGGATTTCCAACCAACATTAGCCTGAGCTGAAATTTTGGGGCAGGGAAGGAAGGGTGGGCCAGCCCCCGAATGCCGCACTGCAGTCTTGCAGCGGCCGATGCAAAAATTCGCAACGCCTTCCGTTACGGAGGAGGAGGTGTAAAGGATGCCGGTAATCCCTTTCCGGCACACCAAAACTCTCCGGTGTGGCTGGCACATTATGTGTGTGTTTGGAGGCAAGGGAAGTGTTTGCCTTTTTCTGGAGGAAAATCGGCTGCATCTGTTGGCCTCCAATAATTGGCCTGATCTTTGGCGGCCTAATCCGAGGATTAACGAGTCAGGAAAGCGAGCAGCTAAAATCGGCTAAGAGGAGATCTTTGGTCACCGTGGGGCGCCCGGCTCCATCCTCGTTGCTGGAGGGATTAAGTGCCTAATGGAAAATGCAGTCCTCATGCGCAGTCCTTGCTGCATGCGCCTGGAGCGAGTGCAGTGCCGCAACCAGGGCTGGGTTGCACTACTGCGAAAAGCCGCCAAAGTCTCCGTCCTCGAACTCTGTGCCACCCACATACTGAGTCACCAGTGTCCCTATATGCCTCCATTCCTCCCCTCCTACAAGCAAGACACACGTCCTCCTGCATCCTTTGCATCAGCCGCCATTGCTGGTGAAGAACATGCAAGGATGCAAATGGGAAGAAGTTGGAGGCATTGATGGTGGACTGCCCTGAAGGGTGGCCGGCTCTCCTCCTTTGGAGATCTTTAAATGGGTTTGTATGGCCATCTTTCAGGAGTGCATTAGATGGCCCTTGGGGTCCCTGAGAGTCTATAAAGTGCATCCCCTCCAACATTTCACAAATGAAGACCAAGCAACATCAGAGTGTGGTCAAGAGGGGAAAGGTTATTCATGAAAAGGAACTCATAATCTAGGAGAGGCAGTTTGCTTTTGCCTGAGCCGAGTGGGAAGGACAGGACTCTCCCTCCTCTCCCTCCTAAATACAAGCTGTTTTTTGCAATTTAAAGTTTGGAGCAATGGAAGTCAGCTGAGGACAAAGCGGGAGGAGGAGAGAAACTGGGACATTTTAAAAAACAGCTGAGAAAGTGAGATGAAAGAGGTTTAACCAGGGGTGTCCCATCAAATTGGGACACTTGGAGGACATATGGAAGTCCCACCATGCCGATGTGGTAGGATTTCGTAGGACCATAGGTCTGGAAAGGACTGCAAGAGTCATCTAATCAAACCCTTTGCTGATACCCAAAAGCCACATCTAAAGCATTCCTAAGAGATGGCCACCCAACCTTGGTCTAAAGGGAGTATCTTACAACATCAAACTGCTCTTTACTACAAGGAAGTTCTTCCTGATGTTTAGGTGGAATCTCTTTTCTTGTCACTTGAATCATTACTGTTGTTTTGCCTTCTGCTTGAGGATGGCTTGAATCTTGGCAAGAGCTTTGAAACATTGCTTTTTTGGGTGACAACTTTTGCAAACCCTCGAACTGTCTTGATTTGTCAGGGCCATTCCCGATTAAGTCCATTCCCACTTTCTCAGCTGCTTTTTAAATGCCCCGATTTCTTTCTCTCTTCCTTCCCCCTTTACCTTCAGCATACTTCATTTACTGCAAAAAGTAGTTTGAACTTCATTCACTCATTCACTTTGCCCACACTTTGAGGTTGCTTGTCCATACGTGTCACTGTTGTAAATTGTAAAATGTTGGAAGGTATGCCCCTGGCTACGGGCTGCTGGGAGTTGTTATACAAAAAAGTAACTGTTCCACCTGCTGGGCCTTGGAAAGACGAGAACTATTCGAGGAAGGCTTTTGCAAATTTTCAAACTGTGGTTTGCAAACCTTTATCTGCCTGCACTTTCAATCTCTTTCTTCCCTCCTCTCACTCTAGGTCTCATCGTCTACCTGGGGATGATGGTCGGGGCATTCCTGTGGGGAGGTCTAGCAGATCGGCTGGGACGGAGGCAATGCCTCTTGATGTCCCTCTCCGTAAACAGCGTCTTCGCCTTCTTCTCCTCGTTTGTCCAGGGATACGGCACTTTCCTCTTCTGCCGCCTCCTCTCCGGCGTTGGGTAAGGATGACCCACGGTTCTCAGACCAAATCTGAGATAAACCTTCCTTTTAAGGATCCATTTTAGTTTCCACACACAAGAATTACCTCCATGTTATAATGTTTTTTTCTCTCTGCTTCCATGAGGACTAGGAACATAGCTTTGGGGGACTGTTTATAAAACTGGGAGGGAAATGAGGGCATTGCTAGGAATCTGGGCACTAGATTCCAATCAAACAGTTCATCAGTTATTGATTTATATCCAATCTTTTTGGGGTTCCAAGCAGTTTACAAACTAAAAAAGAAGATGCAAACCAATAACATGCATGTTAGTCTGTAGAATCAGTATGTAGAGAGATGTTGTAGCACCTTTGAGACTAACTGAAGAAAGAAGTTGGCAGCATGAGCTTTTCTAGACTTAATTTGAGGAAGCAGATGTAAATCTATGAAAGCTCATGCTGCCAATTTCTTTCTTTAGTTAGTCTCAAAGGTGCTGCAAGATCTCTCTATGTGCAAAAATACACACACACACACACACACTAAGATTAAAATAATGCAGGTTGAACATCTCTAATTTGGAACCCTTCAAACAGAAGATACAAACCAATGACATGCAAAAAATTAAGAGTAAAATAATACACTTGGAGCATCTCTAATTTGGAAACCCAAAATCTGAAAGGAATGTATCTCCTCGGTGTGTTTCTGTGTATGATTTTGCTGGGTTGAACTGAATCAACATTTTGTTTGAGTGTTAAAATTGTTTCTCTCTCTTTCTTTCTGTGTCCCCCATTTTCTAGGATTGGGGGCTCCATCCCCATCGTCTTCTCTTACTACTCAGAGTTCCTGGCCCAGGAGAAACGGGGAGAACATCTCAGCTGGCTTTGCATGTTCTGGATGATCGGCGGCATCTACGCCTCCGCCATGGCATGGGCCATCATACCCCATTACGGTAAGCACTCCGGAATCCGACCCGTAGTCCGAGTTGAAAGACTGAACAACCAGAGAGTGCTCCTGTCCCTTTGCTGGCTTTTTAGAAGTGAGGATTTCAGCAGGGGATTTTTCAACCAGGTTACAAGCAACCCCTGCTGGAATGCCTTCTTCTGCTCTCCTAGCTGAGATGGAGATTCGCACCCAGACCTTTCCTCTTGCCTAGAGTCCCTAAAAGTGGAGAATCTGCACCTTTATTTCCACCTGGAAAGAACTCCTGAAAACTGGAGATGTAGTTTAGCCAACCAAATCCAGAGAGTCTTTGCAAATTTCAGCCACCGGTCAGTTAAGCTTTGCAAACTGTAAGAAGCTGGAGCTTTCCTTACTGAGCTGGAGATTTGCAATTGCACCCAGGCCTTTCCTCTTGCCTGGGGCTGAGGAAGTGGAGGATTTACCTCTTTGCCTCCCAAAAGAGTGGAGAATTTCCCTCTTCGTCTCCCACCTGCAGATGATTCACGAAAACTGGAGACTCCAGACCTGAGCTGTAACCAAGCTACTTATGCCAAAAACAATAGAGGCAATGCAGCAAAACCTGTCTCTTCTTCTAACCTGCTCTTCCTTTTCTGCTCTTCCCTTTGGCTCCCTCGCTTTTCTTCCTCCTCCCCCCTCTTGGCGCACTATCCTCCGCTGCTGTTCCTCTGCCCACCAAAGGGTGGAGCTTCCAAATGGGCTCCGCCTACCAGTTCCACAGCTGGCGCGTCTTCGTCTTGGTTTGCGCCTTCCCGTCCGTCTTCGCCATCGGTGCCCTCACCACTATGCCAGAGAGCCCACGCTTCTTCCTGGAGGTATTGTGACCATTGGGATGGTGTTCTGCTTGGGACTCAGTGTGGTTGTTGTTGTCGTTGTGTGCCTTCAAGTTTGACCTATGGCAACCCTAAGGCAACCCTTTCGTGGGGTTTTGCAAATGGCTGGCCAGACTCTGGGATGTCACCTGGTAAGGTCCTCACTCTCCACACTCCCATAATGACGCCTCTGCATCAAGACGTTTTTACCATTGCCTTCCCCTGAAGCTGCAAGAGTGTGACTTGGCCCAGGTCACTCAATGGGTTTACACGGGCGAGCAGGGATTCGAACCCTGGTCTCTAGAGTCCTAATGCAACACCCAAACCACTACACCTTACATCTCCATAAATGGCCTTGGTGTGGTGTTGTGTGCCTTCGTTTCCGACTTATGGCAACCCTAAGGCGAACCTATCATGGGTTTTTCTTGGCAAGCTTCTTTAGAAGGGGTTTGCCGTTGCCATCCTTTGAGGCTGAGAGAGCGTGACTTGCCCAGGGTCATCCAGTGTGGATTTCCATGGCCGAGCCAGGACACAAATCTTGTTCTATGGAGTCATAGTCCAATGCTCAAACCACTACTCTTCGCTGCCTCACATAAATGGCCTTAGTTGTGTGCAAAATTGAATTTTGTAGATCTGCAACGTTCATATTCACCTAAGGATTGCCCTAATGTTACAATTTATGGGCACAATAAATTGTCATTTGCAGAACAGCAGCCTGCGGTTGCGCCTCTGCAATTCACTAACAGCATTTCCGCAACGCAGAAATTTGTAAAGTTACAAAACATAGACTGTGATATAGGATTTCAGTCATTTCCCTCCAAAACGCAGTCTCTTGTGGAACTCCTAGCAGCCTCAGTTGAGAAACTTTTCCTTGGAGGGTCTCCTTGTTTATGCCACCATCTTGGAGAGGACGGTTTGTTGTTCTTGATGTCGTGGAAAAACACCGAAGCACAAAAATCAAATTTTGGCTTGAAACCCTTGCTGTTTTTGCCTTTGTAGAATGGGAAGCATGACGAGGCTTGGATGGTGCTGAAGCAAGTGCATGATACCAACATGAGGGCCAAGGGACACCCAGAACGGGTCTTTTCGGTAAGATCCCTTTCACCTTGGCACGACTTGAACCTAGGACATGCACTTTCCAACCTTATCAGAGATGTCCGACTCTCATGTACTTTAACAGTCTTAAGCTCATAGCTGATGCACTCATCGACCCACTCAGGCCACCTTCCTTCTCCATCATTTGACTCTGCAGGTGACCCAAATCAAGACTATCAAACAGGAGGACGAACTGGTGGAGATCCAGTCTGATACGGGGACTTGGTACCGGCGCTGGATGGTCCGCTTCTTGAACCTATCACAACAGGTGAGTGGTGAGGACTGGAGAAGAAATGCGTAAGTGAAACGGCAGGTACCTGTCTTGTGGACACAGAGTTTGTATTATGTGCTAACACCCCACACAGTTGCCTTACTGTCCTACAGAGGCTCAAATTATCTTGCATTTTCTCCTTGCTTTTGCAGGTCTGGGCGAATTTCCATCAGTGCTTTGCTCCTGAATATCGCCGGGTGACACTGATGATGATGGCTGTGTGGTTCACCATGTCTTTCAGGTAGAGAAAAAGGGAGAATGTTGTGTATGTGTGACCACTGGAAAGCCCGTCTCCTTAGGTGTTGGGGAAAATATTTTCTGTTGTTTGCTATCCAGTTGGCTTTGAATTATGGTAATCTCATAAATGAGATGACTGCCAGCCCTTCCTTTTGTGAGCAGGCTGCATGCACACAAAATTGTGATGGAGAAGCTTCTTCTGATTGTTGAACTGGAGATCTCTGAAGGGAGCGGTCTAGAAATGTCACCCGGTTGCACCCCAGTTGTCGGCACCATAGACCTCCATTGCTTGGTGCTGTTGTTGGCTGTTGAGATAGTTTTCTTGGGAGAAGAGGGAGTTCTTTTGAGACTGTGAAAATAGTGCCAAAATCAGAAACATTAATCCCCCCCCCAAATTACGAATGTGCTGAAGAAGGCAATGGCAAAACCATAAATAATGCCGTTTCAGACCGCTTGAACTTTCATGGCTCAGTGCTGTGGAATTTTGGGGTTTGTAGTTTTGTGAGCTAGTTAACCTCCTCTGGTGTCACAACAAACTACTCCCAGAATTTCACAGCACTGAGCCATGGCTGTCAAAGCAGTGTCCAACTGCATTATTGCTGCAGTGCAGATGCACCCTGACTATTCCTTGCCTAAGAAAAACCTGTGAAATTCATGGGTTGCTGTAATGTCTAGCTGATGCATTCGTAATGTCTAAATAAGGATGCTAGGACTATTTGTTCCTGCATTTTTGCCGAATCCAAGATGCAAAGAGAATCAAAGGGCTTCCATTTGTGGAATAATGAACAATCGTTCTAATTGACTTTTTCTTTTTAAAGGAAAGACTAGCTTTTCTTTCCCGCAAAACCACCCAACTCATTTGCCGATGTAACCCAGGGGCCGGAAAACACACCCGGATGCCAAAAGCTGTAGATCCGCGATTGATCTCCCTCTCAGCCAGTCTGTTAATTGGAGCCGCCAGGGGAGGAAAGCAAAATTAATTGCAAGCTGGTCATGACTGACACTTGATGCCTATGCTTGCAGGTGCGCAAACCACTTGCACTTGCTAATTGGGGCATTTGGAAACCCAGCGAGCCACCGTCCTCATTAACCAAAGCCCAGTTCTCTCTCAGGCTTGGTCCAGGCAGAATTTGCATTGTATACTCTCAGAAAGCGACCCTAAGCATTGATATGAAACACAGTAGGGCTGCCAGATCTCAGAGTCTGGTGTTGGTGTTATGTATCCCATGGCATCTCATAGCAATAGGGTTGCTAGATTTCAGGGCCTGGTCATCTCCAGGTAGGAGATGCGGGTGCAATTCATCCACCTTTTGACTCAGCTCATGGCAAGAGGAAAAGCCTAAGTGTGAATCTCCAGCTCAGCTAGCAGAACACCAATGTTTTCATTCTCTTCTCCTCCTTTCTCTCGCTCCTGAATGACAGTTACTATGGCTTGACCGTCTGGTTCCCGGATATGATCAAACACCTCCAGAATATTGAGTACGCCTCCCGTACCAAGGTCTTTATCAATGAGTCGGTGCGCCACATCACTTTCAACTTCACTTTGGAAAACCAGATCCACACCCGTGGGGAGTACTTCAACGACAAGTAGGTGCCTGCTTGGCGTTTAATTTAAACTCTTCCAGATTAAATTTAAAATGCTTCCAGATTACTACCACAAATAATGTAACCAAAACCAGATGATGTTGCGCATATCCCATCATTAACCCGCCATAATTAAAGCTACATTGGCCGGCATTTTGCAATGATGAAAGTTCGCATTATTGCAATGCCGCTTTAATGACGGGTTAATGGCAGGATCGGAGCAATGATTTGAAAGCCTTTCGCGCTATCACAGTCACGGATGGGTTAATGATGGGATAAGGACAGGGGAGTAATCCTGTGTGTGATAATCTCCAGAGTAAGTGGGGCACCATGATGGCGCAGTGAGATATGCATGCAAACAGCCACTGTGCATCACAGTCGGAGTGCCAGGTAATGGCAGCAGACCCCGAAATTCCCAAACAGGTGCATTCAAGGAATCCTTAACAAATCTTGTGCCCCATGTGACAATTCGCCCTGTGTCTCCCTCTTGATTTCTCCAGGTTCATTGGCCTCAAGATGAAGTCTGTCTCGTTTATCGACTCTTTGTTCGAGGAGTGTTATTTCGAGGACATCACCACTAGCAATACTTTCTTCAAGAACTGCACTTTCATCTCTTCCGTCTTCTACAACACAGGTGAAATCCGGTGCTTGGTGCGCAACATGGTAACCCTTGCTTTCAGGCATCCTAATATGGCAGCTCCCAATGGGTCCAGCTGTTTTAACCTTTCTTCCCATTGTGGAAGATGGTATATATATCATGTGCAGCCCCCAAATCCTCCAGCTAGGCTTCCCAACCTCCCTGGGAAACCCTGGTGAAAATGTCCCCATTTTACGAAAAAGCCCTGAGTTCAAGTGCTAACCTCTAACCCCCTCTTCTCCACCCAACAGACCTCTTTGAGTACAAGTTCATCAACAGCCGGATCATTAACAGCACTTTCCTCCACAACAAGGAAGGTTGTCAGTTGGACTTCAGCGACGACAACAATGCCTACATGATCTATTTCGTCAGCTTCCTCGGCACCTTGGCTGTCCTCCCGGGGAACATCGTCTCCGCTCTCCTGATGGACAAGATCGGGCGTCTCCGGATGCTGGGTGAGGAAAGACTGGTGGAGAGCCCAAAATGTCTGGCCAGGGCAGGTTATAGGGAGACTATAAACACCCCTTTGCCAAAACAGCTCCAATGGCGGCCAATCCACAATTCAAAGCACTGGTTGCAGTGGCATCACAAGAGCTGGTGTTACTCCATTGAAGTCATTCATGTTGTTGGTCCCTCAAGAGTAGATCAGGCCACTGTTCACACCAGAACCAGGGTTTGGGCCATGCGTCTGAACAGGACAAGACTAGAATGGGGATTTTAGGGCTTTGCAGAGAAGGCATAGCGGTTTGAGTGTTGGAGTACCACTCTGGAGATCTAGGTTCGATTCCCCGCCGCTCGGCCATGGTGACCCACTGGGTGAGTCTCACACTCTCAGTCCTAGAAAAACTTGTGAGAGGTTCGCCATAAGTTGTAAACAGAGATACAAGAAGACAACAACAGCAAATGAGAAGAGTACTGGTTCCATCCCATGTTCCTAATCTTGAATCAGGATTCTTCAGGGTTCTTTTCCAGGACATGTCCTACAAGTCGACCTTCTGTCCAGGAGGAATTCCAATATGTTCTCCATTTAGAGCATGAATTGGTATTTCTATGAGTGTTTTTAGCTTTTATTTGGTCACGTCCTACATATTTCTTGAATGTACCTACATTGTGCGGTGCCTTTTCCTCCTTTGCGGTGGCAACATCTGGTCACCCTGGGATTCTTCTTCCTATGCTGATTTCTCTTTGTGTCTCTCTCTTGCCCAAAGCTGGTTCGAGTGTCATGTCCTGCGTGAGCTGCTTCTTCTTGTCCTTTGGCAACAGCGAGTCAGCCATGATCGCCCTCCTCTGTCTCTTTGGTGGGGTCAGTATAGCCTCCTGGAACGCCCTGGACGTCCTGACGGTCGAACTGTATCCCTCGGACAGACGGTAAGGCAACAGTCCTTGCGTTCATCTCAATGTGCATTTGCACCAGAGTCCCAAAACAATGGGCTGCATCCTTGCATCCCTTTGACATTGTAGCTACAGGGAGGCATTGCTCCAACAAAATTAAATTCCTGCCTTCACCATGAAATGTTCCTTCCATGCTCAAATTTCTAGTACAGTTAGCCCTCTTTATCCACGGATTTTTTGATCCATGGATTCAAGCATCCACTGCTTCAAAATATTCCAAAAAAGTATACATACCAAATAGCAAAGCTTGATTTTTCATTTTATATTAGGGACCACCAATTTTTCTATGCATTGTATTTAATTGGGACTTGAGTATCCATGGATTTTGGTATCCACCTTCTTTTACTCTGCATCCTTTAATTTCCTTTTTTTTTTTTTACTTGTGCTGATCTATAAAGTTGAACTTGAACTTGAATTTAAAGCAGTCTCAAAGTGGATTATTTCTGCAGTGTGTTTTGGATCTACGTAAAATTATTTTCCCATTATTTCTTTTAAATACTGTTTTTACCTTGCTTTTACCTTCTTTTATTCTGCATCCTTTTACTTCTTTTTTTCACCTGTGCTGGTCTATGACCATAATACAAGTTGAACCTGAACTTAATACAAGTTGAACTTGAACTCAGTCTCAAACTGTATTGTTTTTCCAAGCTCATTCTTTCTCTCTTTCCCCTGTTTCCCCCCCTTTGCTTCTGTCTCTTCCGCAGGACGACTGCTTTCGGGTTCCTCAATGCCTTATGCAAGCTGGCCGCCGTCCTGGGCATCAGCATCTTCACGTCTTTTGTCGGCATCACCAAAGCGGTGCCCATCCTCCTGGCCTCGGCGGCTTTGGCTGTGGGCAGCTCTCTGGCCCTGAAACTGCCGGAGACACGGGGCCAAGTTCTACAGTGAGAGCAATAGTGAGAAAGAGAAAGCGAGAGGGAGAGGGAGAGAGAGAGATTCGCACTCGGGCCCTGTCCTGCCCCTGCCCCTTTCCCACTTCGGGAGAGATTTAGAGTCGTAGAGACACTGTGACCGTCGTCTTAATGTCGTTCTCATTTCAACAAGCAGGGGTCAAGACAAATCCATCATCCGTAATAATTTTTTTTGTCCCCTTTTCACAAACTCCCTTGGTCCCGATTAATCCCCTGCCGTCCCACTTTCCCAGCTGCTTTTTCGAACGTCCTGGTTCCTCTCTTCTCCTCCTTCCTTCATCCTCAGCTTACTTCGGTTGCGGCAAACTAAGTTCAGAGTGCAAAATTCGTTTGCGCCCAAAGGAGAGCAGAAGGCAGGATCTTTCCCTTCCCAGTTGGTTCAAGGAAAAGCAAACTGCCGCTCCCAGTTTCTTCCGCATTAATAACTTCTGCCCTCTTGACTGCACATTGGCCAGTTTTCATATTTGGAGGGTATATTGTCCAAATCCCTTCCTATCGCGCTTCCCCAAATCTCCCCCATGATTTTTTTTGTGTCCAAGTGAATCTGCTCCCGGGTTGGAGTCAAAAAACAGAGGGGCATCTTTCTCTCTCTGCCCCAAATGCGGAAGGAAAGAGGTTGGATGTTGAAATATGGACAGGGGGTTGCCGAGACCCCCGTCCAAAAACCTTATGGCATTTCAGGGTACCCTGCCCCGACTCGCCCATCCGAGGCGGGCGTCCAAATAATCCGCGAGAGGGATTCGGTGATGCGACCTTTCGCACCGACGTGTAAACGTGTCTGACAAAAACTCACAAGCGCTTGGGTGTGCCACGTGTTCCAATCAACCCGTCTCCTTTTCCCCTCCGTCTTTGGGATATTTTATTTTGTCTGTGTGTATGTGTGTGTATGTTGTGTGTGTGTGTATTAGTGTACGTATGTCTGTACAGAATCAATGCAAAAGACACCGACCCAATCCCACCTTTTGTGCGTGATCTACAAAGACCATAACCCAATCTTAGTGTCCGTTATTTCGGGTATAAAAGGAACCCACCGACGATTAGCCTCCGTTCAGGTGTTATCACTTCGTTTAGCTTGACGTTTCCAGGTTTCCTAGTGGAGTTTTCCCCGTTTTTTCCCGTTGGGCCACGGAGTGGTTTGTTTTGGGGGCGAAATTTCTGCACGATGTTAAGACAGGCCTTTTGTATTTGTGTTTCACCCACATTCGTTTGTATGGCTGGGGAATTCGCCAGTAGCGGGTCTGGTTTTCTCCGTTGGGGGTTCGAAGGAAGATTATTTGGTGGATAGTAATCCGTGGTTTCTTGGCTTTCCTTTCGCTCATCTCCCAATCTGATTCTCTCCAAATTAAAATAGACGTTATTTGTACTAGGGAGGCAAAACCTTCATTTGCTTTCGTTTTTTTGCGTAAGACTGAATCGCATTGTTGGTTTGAGAAGTTGACAGCTTCTGTGCCGTTTTCTTTGGGACTTCTTTTTGAGAAATTTGCTCCATAAAATATGGCTTTTCCCCGTATAAAATGTTTGGTTCGCCTTTAACTTCCCCTGAGGCTGAGAGAATACTTGCTCAAGATTACCCATTGGGTTTTCTTTGCAGAGCGTGGATTTGAACCTTGGGTTTATTGTATCTTAGTCCAACATTCAAACCACTGCCCTAAAACCTTGTTTGAAAATGGCAAAGATGCACATCTGGGCACTGGTATTTGGATACGTATGGGGCACTTCTGATGTGCATCAGGCACTTTTAATGTGTGTTGAATACTTCCAATGGGCATCTGCAGTTCTTTTGTATCCCAGTATTTCCTAGCCTGGGTCCGGATGTGTGTTGGGCAGCACCATGATGCCCATTTTGGTGCCTGTTGTGCATTGAGGCCATGGCACATTGGTCACTCCACCGGCTACCATTGCAGAACGAGTGCCATATATCGTAACATTGCAATGAGGTGCATAAGGAGGTTGCAAAACTCGTCTGCCCAGGTGGCACTAAAGCACAAAACCCTCTTCCCTCTTCTCTTGCAGTGCTGCCAAAATCCCCCCAAATTCTCAAAAATATAACAAAACAGGATTTTGGGGAGGGGGCCTTATTTATGCCGTGGGACCATATTTTCTTCCAGCGTACGTAACCATGAATTTGAAAAATTCAGAAATAGCCCTATCTCCTGGCTCTTGGATCCCAAAGATGTGGGATTTTTGTGAGCAATTTTGGAGAGGTTTAAATAGGAACCTGCCAGCTTTTTCTTCCAGACTGCCAAAAGAACCAAGGGATGTAAGCATGGAAGCTGTGGACAAAACAGCACAGCTGGCGAGCCTGGCTTCCAGATTATCTTGGACCAAAATTTTGGATGTGGGGCATTTTAACTTGACTAACAACATTTGGAAGACCTTGGTCTCGATCCGTGCCCGTTTTCTCTTTGGCAAAGGCTTTAATGTCCCTTTTTAGGCTCGCCAGATATCGTTGGCTGCATCTGCACTGCAGAATTAGATGCCACGAGAACAGAAATGTCTCTTACCTAGGGAATCATGGGATTTTTAGTTTGGAGAGGTACTTACAGCTCCATTGCAATGAGAGCATAATGCTGTCGTTCAGGGGAGTGGGCTAAAGAAAGATGGAGTGCCTTTTCAAAGTACATATCCCAGAGTTCGCCAGGATTGAGATATGGCTGTTAAAGTGGCACCAAACTGCTGTAAATTCTGCCGTGCGGATATGCCATCTGTGGATCCAAAAAGTGGGTTTCATTGGGAAACTCGCTCTCTTAAGTCCCTGTGCCAGAGATTCTCCTTGCCCTGAAAATCACCACTTGGAAAGGAAAGTATTCCAGATAAATAGACATCTAGTTGGAAAGCGAAATAATTTGGAGGACTATCTCTCTTTGGAGGTCTTTAAACAGAGGTTGAAGAGGCATCTTTTGGGAGTGTAGTGGTTGTGTATTCGTGTATGACAGAAGGAGTTTGGACTAGGTGACCCTATTGGTTTGGACTAGTTGGCCCTATTGACCCCGTTGGTTTGGGTTTGGACTAGTGAGCCTATTGACCCTATTGGTTTGGACTAGGGGTTGGACTAGGTGACCCTATTGGCTTGGACAAGGTGACCCTATGTTTGGACTAGGGTTTGGAGAGGTGATCCTACTAGTTTGGGCTTGGACTAGGTGACGCAGCAGTTTGGACTAGGGTTTGGAGTAGGTGACCCTATTGGTTTAGGTTTGG
>NC_056530.1:31778224-31780539 GCF_019175285.1 Sceloporus undulatus
TCTAGGTCCTTCGGCGCAACTCTGCCAGATGTTGACCATAGAGTTGCCTTGGAGAACCTAGAAGTTCCTAGAGAAGGCACTACTCTGGGCATTCGTAGGTCCTCCAGCGTGATTCTGTAGTCAAACCCTGGCACAAAGTTGACCACAGAGTTGCACTGGAGGACCTGGAGGTTCCTAGAGAGGTGTTCTCTTAGGTAAAACGAACAGTGGGTTTTTTGTATTTGTGGCTTTCTCACATTCACGGGGGGTCCTTCACCCCGAACCCCAGCCAATGTGGAGAGACCACTGTATCACAGCACTCACCATCACTTTTTGGATGTGATGTTCTGTGGGGGAGGAAATGTTGCTTGGTGTATCCACACTACAAAATTACATCAGTTTGATAACCGTTTAACTGTCATGGGGCCTTCTTGTGGGATCCTGGGTTCTGTACTTTAGTAAGAAGTGACCCTATAGTCTTCTTAGGCACCCGCCTGCGGATGCAGTGCCATCTCTTTCTCTGGGTCATTGCCTGGCAGAGAAGAAAAATGAAATAACCGCCAGGCCTCTGATCTTTTGCTAGGCTTGCCTCAAAGAGAGTCCGAAAGGGTCAGGGTGCCCTAATCCTCTTAACACAACGGTTTGCATCCGTGTTCATTTCCTCCTCCCAGCCTAGTGCCCTGGTTTGAGTATTAGACTTCAACTCTGAAGACCGGAGTTCGAATCCCCATTCAACCCACTTGGGCAAGTCTTGCTCTCTCAGCCGCAGAGGATGGCAATGGCAAACCCCCTCTGAACAAATCTTGCCAAGAAAACCCCATCATTAATATTATTTATAGGCTCGCCTTAAGTCGGAAATGACTTGAAGGCGCACAACGACAACAAACAAAGAGGTAATGCTAACAGTTAGACCAAATTCATTAACCATTGAGGAAACCAAAAGAGGCTTATAGGAAGAAAACTGTGATAGTTCATGTAAAATGATAATAAACCGAATAAAGCTGACCCAGGAAACATTAAACTGAATGTTGAAGTCGAAGGCCTTCACGGCCGGCATCCACAGTGTTTTTGTGGGTTGGCCATGTTCTAGAAGAGTTTATTCCTGACGTTTCGCAGGCATCTGTGCCTTTGGCATCTTTGTAACTGCAATGACGGCGTTTAAAATGGCATGGTTTGCGATGCCCTCTCTTGGCGGATGGGAGGCACGGCGGCATGCGAGAGGAAACAAGTGACTCAGTGGCTCCCAGACGTAAAAAGAAATAAAGAAATAAGAGGTTACTAGACGTTGCAAACGGCCGGTTATATAAGCATAAATTCCCAAGCTGGGATGGACGGAGGCGTCACGCTGCAAACGCCGATACTCTTGGTAGGCCTGGAGCTCGGCTGCTGCCTCCTGGGCTTGGAAAAGCTCCTTGGTGGGGAGAACAACAACTCCCAGCATCCCCCAGACGGTCAGTAGGGGATCCTGGGAGTTGTAACCAAAGTCGGCGTGGTGGTTTCTGTCTCAGAGGATATATCATCTCCTGATGGTCTCATTTTTTGGAAGGGAATGGCAAATGCAAACTGGAAATGCAAACTGCCGCCGAGTTTAGTATCTTGGCTTTTAAGTTCGGACTAAAACCCATTGTGGATCAAGTGCCATCACACAGCATGGGAGCCACTCGCTCTGGTGTAGCCGATAAAAGGAACTTTTCTAAGCTCCGAATCAAGGTTTTGGGGGGCTGAGACCAAGATGAAATGCGGATTTGATACATCAACAAGAGTAGACTCAATAGGTCTACTCTATATTTGGGGCTGAAAATGAGAATCGAGCCTAAATGGCTGGCCTGTAAGCTGGACTAAGGCCAATGTGGTGTTATGTTTTGAGCATCGAACTATGACTCTGGAGGCCAGGGTTCGAATCCTGGCTCAGTCATGAAACCCATTGGATGGCCTTGGGTAAGTTGCACTCTCTCAGCCTCTGAGGATGGGGCAATAGCGGTTGTGGAGAAATGTCCCAAAAGCATTACATGTCTTCTTATTGTGAGCTGCCTTGGGGTCTCTTTCTGGGAGAAAGGCGGCATAGAGACTAAACAAAGGAATAAAGAGGAATGAGGAGCTCAGGGTTCTCATTCAAAGAACAAAACCTGCGCACCATGAGCAGGATGAAAACGAAAGGGCCTCTCCTCCAATCCCTCCAAAGGAACCTTGCGTAAGGAGATAATCGGAAACCCCTCCCTTCCGTTTTGGTCAACTGGGTCCTTCCTATTGTTTCATGCGCAGGAGACAATGCCATGCCGCGCCATGCCGCTGCTTTGCGCCACTGAGGCTGCCCTTTGGACGTTTGTGAATGAGGC
>NC_056530.1:31780639-31782402 GCF_019175285.1 Sceloporus undulatus
TATCTCCAAGATATCCCATTATTACAAAACCCCAAACACTTCTTGTTCCATGAACAACCAAAACCCTAGTGTGCCCAGATTTTAAGGGACCAGGAATCCACCCAAGGCTCCCCATAAAGGCTTGATCCCTTGACTCACCCAAATCCACCCACAAATGGGAGCCTTCTTCCTGGGGATGGGGATCCATTGGAGTCCCATTCAACAGTCTTGTAAATGTAAATCACTCTCCCCCAAGGGACAACCCCATGGAAAACTGGAAAATTCATCTTTGGTTTTGTCATGATGATAAGAAAAGGAAGCTGGTGCTTAAGGGAAGGAAGGCACCAAATATTTGAAGGCGGCTTCCAATACTAATTCTTACTTATCCGCCTTTTATTTATAGGGATGAGTCTATTAAAGCCCTGACAATATGGAACCGACAGAGGCAAAATAACTTAAATCCTCTTTTAGTAATGCTAACTATATTCTGAATAAACTGCTTTGAATATTGTGATATTAATTTGTAGCCCAAAAAAAGCCCCCACAAAACAAAAACCTCACAAAGTGCTTTAAAGGTTAAGTTTGCAACTATAGTCTGAATACACTGTACTTTTAATACACCAAAGATTTTAATTTTACGCTAAACAAAGTAATGTATGTAATAAATTTCATGTTCCTAAAGTAGCAAAACAACTTTCAATCCGTAAAAGGGCATTAATCTAGATACCTCCAGGTCCTCCAGTGCAACTCTATGGCCAACATCTGCCAGAGGTTGACCACAGAGTCATGCTGGAGGACCCACAAATGCCTAGAGAAGTCTTTTGTTGGTTGTCCAGCACAACTCTATGGTCAACTTCTTCTTTCAGAGTTGTGCTGGAGGAGGACCCAGAGATTCCTAGAGAGGACATATTAACCAAACCCGCAAATAATCAAATCCACCAAAAGCCACAAACATGGATGGACAACTCTATGTTCTTTCAAGCGCAGGAGATGAAGATGTCAGGAAAGAAAAACACACAACTGTGTCTCCGACAGAGGAGTCGCACCCAATAATCAAGCATACAAAGCTCCGCATCCCAATATTTGCTGCCCAGACCTATCAGCCTCTACGTCCCAAGAAGGTATTCCCCCCCCAACCTTTTTGGTAACAAACCCTCCGACGTTTCACAGAAGAAAACTAGGACATGTGCCCCCAAACAACCTGACAGCATGCGCAAGACAGCAAAGGTTATCCATGGGGAAGAACACACAATTCTCTATGCATTGATCATTTTATATATAGATAGGTAGATGGACGGGTGATTCCAGACAGATCAATAGATAGCTGACTATAGACAGATAAGACGATCATAGATAGATGGAAATGATTTTAGGTAATTGGTTTTGCAGACTGACAGAAGACTCTGAACATAGATGACAGAGATTATTGTGTACAGTATAACTTTTAATCTGAGAGGACACCTCTAGGAATCTCTAGCTCCTCCAGCATAACTCTATGGTCAACATCTGCCAGAATTTGACCATAGACTCAGGCTGGAGGACCTACAAATGCCTAGAGAGGCGTTTTCCTCTAGCGATATCTAGCTCCTCCAGTGCAACTCTATGGTCAACATTGGCCAAGAGTTGACCATAGACTCAGGCTGGAGGACCTACAAATGCTTAGAGAGGTGTCTTCTTTAGGAATCTCTAGGTCTTCCGGTGCAACTCTATGGTCAATTTCTGGCAAAATTGTGTTGCAGAACTTAGAGATTAATAGAGAAAATGTATTTTAATGCAAATAATTA
>NC_056530.1:31782502-31792832 GCF_019175285.1 Sceloporus undulatus
CGTTTGTGTGTTGTTGTTGTGGTTATTGTTAGAGAGCCAGTGTGGTGTAGTGGTTTGGTTACTGGACCACAGCCCTGGTCCAAAACACATTTCAGACCACTTGAACAGTTTAGGGACTCCTGGGAATTGTAGTTTGGTGAGTCATTGAGCCTCCACTGTCAGAGAGAGCTCTGAGGCCACAACAGACTACACTTCCCAGGATTCCCTAGCACTGAGCCAAAGTGGTCCCAAACTGGATTATTTCTGCAGTGTGTTTTGGACCTCAGGGTTCGAATTCACATTCAGCTATGAAACCCATTCTCTCGGCCTCAGGAGAAGGCAATGGCAAGCCTCTTCAGAAGAAGTCTTGCCCAGAAAGTCCCATAAGGTTCACCTTAGGACCCCCATTGAACACACATCATTGTCATCACCATTATTATTACTACTGTATTATTATTTCTAGGGGCTTTGTCTCTCTCTCTCTCTCTCTCTCCAAAGTAGCCCTCCCCACCATTTGTGCTTTGAATTGGCATGATCCAGAAGACGTTGTGCCAAAAAATGGGTTTACTGGCTTTGATTCCAGAGACATTTGTAGGTTTTACAAGCACTCCGTCTTCTTTCTCAATCGCTTGCGCTGCTGATGCTGAAACCGGTTTCTCTCTCTTTTTGTGTGTGTGTGTGTGTGTGTTTTAAATAGCCCCGACCTTTCCTTTTTTAATGTTGCTTTATTAAATATGGGGCTAGTTTCCAACGAATTAGACCCAAGGCTGCCTCCTGGCCTTCCCAAGGCGTGCTTTCTGGGGTGTTTTTGTTAAAGTTGGCAGATGGTGGGAGCTTAATGCGGTTAAACAGACTGGGATTTAATGACTGGCCAAACTGGGAGTAGGCCTGGAGCAGGGAGGAGCGGCAGTTGGGTGTTTTAATCCAGAATACTGAACCTGTTGAGGTGGCAGATGGGTCTGGGATCGCCTCAAGGCTTCTCATGGAAGCGACCAGGTCCTCTTGTCTTTACTATAGATTCAGTACAGTATTATTATTATTTTATGAAAAATGCCTTAAGTATGCCTCTCCAAACTACAAATCCCTGCATCCCACAGAACAGGGCTGTGTCAGTCAAAGGGGAATCATAGTACTGTTATGGCACTGGGCTTTTTAAGATGCCAAAGGGCTGCTTGTCGCAGACGCTGCCTGGCGATGCGGATTCCCCAAGAGGCCTCTGTGCCTTTGTTTGTGGGGTCCCTTTGAGCTGCTGTCCCCCCGAAATGCTAGTGCATTGCCCTGCCGTGGACATTAACGGGCTTTTAAGGCTCCTTCCTGTCGCACCCACGCGCCACAATGCTGCAAAAATGGCCTGGTTCAGCAGAACAAGGAGGGAGGGAAGGCGCATGGCTTGGCCTACGTCCTCCTCCTTGTTGTTCTATTTGGGGGTTTTCCACACTCATAGAGAGGTCCATCACCCCTAACCCCAGTGAATATGGAGGGACCACTGTATATGTGTGTGTGTGTGTGTGTGTGTGTGTGTGTGATAAGTGGAGCCTATATGCACATGCGTGTGCACACATATACATATACACACGCATGAATACAGTGGTATATATACATACATACACACACATACATGTATATCATCTGTGTGTGTGGATATCATATATATATATGGAGATCACATACACACACACAAACACACACACATATATATATATATAATGATGATAAGTGGAGTCTCCATCTTTGGAGGTCTTTGAACAAGGGCTGGTCCCTCTGTCCCAAGGAGTGCTTGGAGCATGTCTTTCCGCATGGCAGAAGTGGGTTGGATCGGATGGACCCTTAGAATCCCTTCCAACTCTGTGATTTCTATGCTAAAGATACGTTCTTCTTTGCTGTCTTTGGGGTTAAATGCCCCCCACCCACCCATGCACCTCCCAAATTCCCCGGGGCAAAGAAAGCAACAAGCCTCTGACCCCAGGAATTTATAACCTTCATTTTCATCCAGGGAAGGGAAGGTTTTGTTGGTGTTGCCTTGGCCGAGTGGGAATTGGGATCGCATTGGTTTGGTGGGGTGGCCGTCTTTCCCTCTCTCTGCTCCTCCGCTGTGGGGCTTTTGAACAAGTGTTGCGCACCTGTCGAAATGGCAACAGGGCTGCGTGGCCTTCTGTGCCGTGCGGCTGTTGCCTATAACCACAGCCGGTCTGACGGACATCTTGGCCACCTCTCCTCCTAGCAGAGAACTAAAGAGCTCCAAAGGCAGGCCTAGGGGCCCTCTTGCTTTTCCTCCTTCCTTCCTTTCCTTCCCTTTCTTCCCTGCCAGGAGGACAATCCTTGCTCCCAGCAGAATACAAAGGCTTCCTGCTTGTTTGTCATGTATTCAGCCCCACAATGTCTGCATTTAAACTTTAAATCTTTGCCCAGGGTGAGTTCAGCTAAGGGCCAGCCTCCTTCTCTTTCCCATCCCTTTGTTTGGTTTTAGGTGTCCATTTCCTGCCAGGTGGAGGGACCCTTTGGAATGGCAGTGCCCCTTAAGCCTTCTCTCCCCCCCCTCCTTATGCCAAAGTGGGCAACCCCTGAAATCCCACAAAAAGGCCATTTGGGTCTCTCCAGATGCATTTACTTTTTCTCCCTTCCCTCACGTATTGCAAGGAGTTGGGGTCCCTGTGATTCATAGAGCGGTGGGGTTCAAGGGGGTCCCAAGGGTCATTTAGTTCTGCCCATGGCAGCTGTGTCCCTGAGAGGTGTCTGTCCACTTCTTGATCAGAAATGAAGCCTTCTGCCATCTTCTCAGGTACTCCTTTCCATTCCTTGAGAAGTTCTTCCTGATGTTTATCTGACATCTCCTTCCTTTTAATATTAATCCAGCAACTCAGGTCTCTGGAGCAGCAGAAAGCAAGCTTGCTCCTTTTTTTCAATCATCATCAAATCAAGAAAAAGGTGTGTAACATTAGTCCCACAATCACATTTTCAAAAAATGGGCTTATAAGAGATATTTCCTAATACGAGGCCGCCACCTGGTGGCCACTACGCAACAACTGCCGCCTCTTTGAACATTCATCACAACGGCTTCTAAGCGCCCTCCGGTGGCGCACCTCTTGGCATCCCAGCTCACAAAGAAGGACTCCCTTCCAATTATGACCCCACGTTTAGCTAATACCCCAGAATTGGCCTCCAAAGCGATTAGAAAGCTGGGCCCAAAGCTAAAAAAAGGAGGAATTCAAGAGGGATATGTAAGGGACTTCGACTGCACTTGGATCAAAACATGAAATGCGATGCTATAGATGGGGGGGGGCGGGCACCTGGCTTAACAGCACACCATTTTAACCATTGCATTGCATTTCCATGGGATTTCCCCCTGCCATTAGTATTTAATGTGACTTGAGCACCTAGGGTTTTGCGCCCCGCGAAGGACCTATTATAATTGGTTGGACCTGCAACTCCCCCAGCAGCCTGAGCCAGCCTAGACAACCAGGGAGTGCTGGGGACTGCAGCCTAAACTCTCTCTCCGCAGGAAACTGGAAGTGACTCCACGTTGCATTGAGTGGGACTTGAGCATCCATGGATTGTTGGGGGGTCCTGGAACCGAAATTGCAGCTTAATACCAAACCATAATAATAATATTAGTTTATATAATAATAAATTATATATACATACCAAGACCATATAAAGTAAATAATACATATTATTGTAATGCATAATGTATGATATTATAATTCATATTATTAGTAAGCAGTGTGTGGTGCATTTCGGTCCGGCCAATGAAGGTATATCGCTGATGGGTTTTGTTTGTAACAAGAGTGGGTGATAAAGAGAATTATTTCCTAATACTGTACAGGGCACTATTCAGCGACACACAGGGAAAGGCCTATTTAAGCACCCATCAGCATTAAACTGGAATGACACTCGTTTTAAAACTGAAGCCCGTTTTTTGACCTCTAGAAGAGTAATTATCGCGCATAATTTTTTCAGAATGTTCCAAAAAATGGAGAACCAGTCTTAGAGAATATATCTGCTGAAAAGGAGAAGCACAGCTCCTGCTTCTCTCTGCTTATTCAGAGGGAGTTCAGAACAACGCCCGTCGGAGGAATGCGTTGCTACGTCTTTGCTGCTGCGCGGAAAACCCTTTTGGAGCTCAGCAAACCCATCCAAGGGTCCTGGCGATTCTTGCGCGAGACGGAAGCTGATCCTTCCGGGCCATTTCCCGCATTGTAGATCCCTGCGGCAACCCCTCGTACGCCTCCCGCTGCCTCCTGCGGCAAACGGCTTCTCGTAATAACCGACGCCGCTTGGACGCGTCGATGAGGCATCCGCATGGTCAGGATCCCGGGAAGCAGGGAGAGGAGCCCCACAGTCAAAGAGGCGGCAGAACAAGTCAGGACGCTTCCCTTCCTTCCAGATACAAGACGTGTGGCCAGCTTCTCCAATTCCCAACTTAAAAAAAAAAACTCAAGACCTAGTCTACATTTGTAGAAGGGCAGTTCTGCCATGTTTTTGCCCCCTCTCTGTGCCCTTTTGTGCCTGAGGAGGGGGCACAAGGCTGTCATGTTCCCCATCCTGAAACAAATAGAGATTACACACGAGCCCCATTCCTTGTCCCGGAAAAGAATCTTTAATGGAAGTTGACTTACTCAATTGGAAGAGACAGTAAGGCCAAGCGTCATGCACCCAAAAGGAAGATCTATTTGTTTTAACAGCCTCTCAAGATGTTCACTTCCCGTTGCGTCACGGTTAAAGAAAGGTAGGATATAAATGAAATCAATGTGAGATAGCAATCAAAGGGGAAAAAGAAGGAGGAGAAAAGCTGCATAAAAAGCTAAGAGGGTCTAAAAAGTTGAGGCAGTGAGTAGCTCTTGAATTCAAATTCCACTTCAACAAGTAACCCCAGGAAGCCCCTTTCCTCCACTTTAAAACCTTCCTGGGGATAGTATCGAACTACACTAGAAGGCTGTTGTAAGGACTGCTGAGATAAAAGGTATTGCAAAAGGGGCGTGCCGAGGAAACAAAAGCGACTAAGAGCGGATACTCATCAGCATTGAGAGTCGTGCACGGAGCCACTGAGCAAATTCTGCCAGCCCCAAAAGCATCCGCTGGGCAAAATGAATCGGAAGAGCCTTCCGCTTCGTCCCGTGCAGTATCAGATTATTATGATCTTTCATAGAGGCTTAATGGGTCGGAGCACGTTCCAGATCCTGCGCTCATGGACGCAATGGGCGTTCACATGCTGTGCAGGCTGCTACTGGTGGTCAGCCTGGGAGGCGTGTGGTGGAAAGGAGTCGTGAATGGACCCCGGAGCCCACCCACCGGCCTCCGCACACCAATGGGAGCCAGCTGTTACGTGCCCCCACCACCCAGCACCGGCCAATCCCCGTCCGAGTGGGTTTCTCAGAATTGGAAGTTATGCAACCCCCATGCAAGCCTCCTTGCGCTGTTGCGAGGCTCATGGGCAAGGGGCGGTGGAGGGAGACACATGTTTGGCGCGCTGGCGACACAGGCAGCGGAGGAAGAAAGTGCCCAGGGCGCAGCAAAACACACAAGGCATGTGCAGCAAGTAACTGCAGTTCAAGCTATTTTTAAAACCAATTGAGGCTGGAAGGAGCAGAGAAAAGGGAGGAAGTTGTGCAGAGCTGCTGCCACAGGGCTATACATAGGAGCATCTTCCCGCCCCAGGGAGGCATTTGCTCAGGCATGACTCCTGGCATTGTCAGGAGCCACATGTTTTAGTTAGTGGGTCATCAGGTACAGAAGGCCAAGGATATCGTTGTTCCAATGAAAACCAAAGCTGCCCAGCGTGGCCCTGGCAGCCCTCCACATCGATCATGCTCCCCTCCACTTCTCCCCTTTCCAACCACAATCTTGCACAGCACCATAATAGCAGGAGGCAAGATTGGGAAGCCATGTTGCTGTGGGACGGCAACTCCCAGTAATCCCCCTAAACAGCTAATGGTGATGGATGTGGGAGTTTGCAGTCCAACACCTGGAAAGCACCATGATTTAGATGAAAAGATGTAGGGAAGTTTTTTTCCTCGCTGTCCGCACCATACCTAAATATTTAAAGAATGCCTGCCCAAAGATGCTTTAAGTCAGCGGTTCTCAACCGGTGGGTCGCAACCCTTTCCAAAGGGTCGCCGCTAAGACCATCGGAAAACACATAGTTCCAACGGTCTTAGGAAGTAGCAACAAAAAATTTTTATGGCTGGGGTCACCAAAACATGAGAAACCGTAGTAAAGGGAACAGCCATTAGGAAGGTGGAGAATCCACGGCTTTAGGGACCATAGCATGGAGAACATTTTATTAAGGCCTCAAGCTTCTAGTCCTTAGTTTTGGCTCAAGTGTCTTCTCTGAAAAGCTGCTCTCTTATAGCTGCTTCTCTTCCCTTGCTAACAGACGCTTGATCACCATTTCCGCCCCCTCCCCGTTGCACTGAGGTTTCTTTCCTTCAAATAGAGAATCCAACAGGAGTTGGAAGGGACCACGAAGGCCATGTAAGTCCCTGCCCATGCAGGAAGACACAACTAAAGCACCCCTGGAAAGCAGCCCACATCAGCCTCTGCTTAAAGGCCTCCAAGAAGGAGAGTCCAACCAAACAGTTTTTCTTATAGTCAAAATGGGTTCTTCTTAAGGTTTAATGGGAATCCCTTTCCCTTGTAACTGGAATCACTGTTGGTGTTCTAGTACAGGTAACTCTCCCAATGGTCATTTCAACCAAATCTCCAGACCAAGTGGCGCATGATCGGTTGAATGATACGCACATCTTGCCATTTCAGATATAACACCAATGTTAGCTCCAGAGTGGGAAGTATACTCCCTCCGGATGTTGTTGGAGGAGGCCTTTGGCCAAGGAGGTACACATTGACTTATGATGTAGTAATTACACAGATATATCCGGTCCTCTGCTTGCCGTCTGCCTTCCCATCCTGTATGGCAGACTAGCGAAGAGAAAAAGACGCAGTGGGAGGCTTGGAGAAGTAGCACAGGAGGGCACTCTGCTGAGTCCCATGGCTACCTACAAGTACTACGCGGGGTTTGGGATTCCTTGTTAGCATTGACCAGCTGCCCAGTGATGTGAGAGGGTTGTCCTCAATCATCTTGTTGGATCCTTTTTGCATTCACTGAAGCTGGGAAAAGACAACAATGAGACGCACTGGGCATGACTTTCCCCTTTTAACTGGCTTAAGGAAGGTGGGTCACAAGCACACTTTAAGCATAAACTGCTGCCTTATCGGCCAGCTTCTTTGCAGCTTGCAAGGAAGTCTCCCTATGCAAGACTGTGGACAAGATATGGGGAAACTTTCTGCTCTTTCCTCCAATTAGTTCAGCCTGAAAGAGCCCTGGCGAATGCAGAAATGGTACCTTGCTTGTGACATATTAGCAGTCATAATGTGGGGGCGGGCAATTGCAGGAATAAGGAAGAAACTGGCGCTGAAGGGTGGCACCCCACAATGCTTGGGTTCCCCTGGCACTCACTCTACCTTGAGATGGGCCAACGCTGGTAGTTGGGAGTTTTTCCCCTGCCCAAATGGGTATGCAGAGGAGCCTCGCAACTATTTAAAAGATGAACTGACTTTCCTAGAGGTTGACCAAGAAGACAATTCACCTTTTTTGGCCTGGAAAGTGGGGGTCTGAAAGTGTCAGAGGCCACAAATAGCCCTGAGGGCTGTATGGTACCCTAAATTTTCATGTCCCTCCAGTGCTCATGAAGAATGCAACCCTGAATTTCCACACACTCCACGATCACACAGACCTTTGAAAACTATGCTTGATATCTCTACCCAGTACAAACCACACTGAAGGAGAAGAGGATCCTGGGTGTTGCATCATATGTGATCAACACTGCCAATTTTAACCAGATTCCCAAAATTTGGTACTCCATCTCTCACGAAGCCTCAGCTACTTTAGCACACATCAGGAATTCTGGGAGCTGGAGTCCTAAAACGCCCAGAGGACCAAAAGTGGGAATCACCGCTCTAAATAAAAGTTACGCTATCCTGATAAACAGAAAGAAGGCTATGAAAGCCGAAGGCGTGCATGGCTGGCAGCCATAGATTTTTTGGAGTTTTTTGAGCTAGTGCCCCAAAGAGTTTGGGTTTTGTCGTTTCGCCGCATCTGCGGCTGGCATCTTCAGAGAGGGGATGAATGCCTCGCAACCAAAAGCTGGACCTACAAGCCTTCGGCTGCCAAAGTTACTACATACCAGAAGCCCAAGAGCAAAATGCCATACTATTTGCTGCACAGCTACAGCCATCAAACTGGGGGGGGGGCTGGGAACACATGCAGCAGCACTGGGGGGGGGGGGGGGGGTGGGGCTCTGGCACAGCAGCACTACACAACAGCAGCACTGGGGCCCTCACTGGGGCGGGGGGGCCCCCCTCTGGAAGCAAAAGCATGGTCCTTTTGTTCATAGAAAGCTGTTTTACCTGTTGAGAACACGATAGGAGGCCACCTTTCCCACACCTCAACACCTCCACTTGCAATTGGCCACACCCCTCCACCCACCACCCCCTCACAACACAAAAACCCTCCCCGCATTGCCTTTTGGGGGGGACAATCACACACAAGTCCGGGAGGGCCGGCGGGCGACAAACCTTCAAGTAAATTGGGACACCAATCCTTTAATTACGGAGCTTGTTTCCTAAAATACACAAAAAGACGGTCAATGGCGTTTTTTTAATTATAATGTATTATTATTATATTATTATATTTGAATTAAAAAAATTCCTCTTATAAAAACCTATATAAATAAACCCCCCCATCCCCTCCTTAGAATCCTAGAAATAATATCTTATTGTAGAATGATGTTATAAAAATAAAAAAAATATACCAATACCCAAACCCCCCTTATATAATTTATTATTAAGTATCTTTAATATTCTCCTAATACGTCCTTAGATTTATAATTATCTTATCAATAATTAGCTATAAATTAATCTTATACCCCCTTATAAATTGGTATTATTATCATTATTATTAAAAACATTATTATTTTAATGAATCTTAACAACAAAATTAATCCTTACAATTAAGAATTATCTTAAACCTCCTTATAATAGCTTAGAAATCACTCTGTACAAAAATCTAGAACAATCCTGTATTATTTTAATTGTTGGAAGCCATTTTGACTGGTTTTCTTTCTTACAAGTAAGCAGATATAAATGAAAGTTTATTTATATTAATTAAGTATTTTATCCTATAATTATCTTTAAAATGATCTTATAATCTTATAAATAAAAAAAAATACTTAATACCCCCTTATACTTAGATAATTATATAATACCACCCCTTAAAGAAACCATATTATACTTATAAATAATATAATATACTTATAAATACCTTAGAAACGTAATAAAAATTAATTATAAACCAATACTTAGATAAAATATAAATAAATAACCGAAAATAAATAAAAAAACCCCTTATATCTATCTAAATGAGCTTATAAAACCAAACCCCCTCCTTATTATCTATAATTAAGCTGATATTATCTATAAAATTGTCTTTATACCCATATTTGTCTTATAACCATCCATACCCCCATATAAATTTTATTATTATTATTATTATTATTATATATGATTATTATTAATTAATTAATCCATCATATACCTTTATAAATATCTAGATATTATCTTATCGGGGGATAATTTATCCTATCGTATAACTTAACTCTCCCCTTAAAACATTATTAGTCTTAAGCAATCAAATCAACAATCATCTGTTTTAAACTAATCGTTAATAAACCCCTCCGTTATAATAATCCATAATTTATCTTATCTATAATTATATTTATAAAAAATAATAAACCCAACCCCCTTATGAATGTTAATTAATATTATTTAAATTTTAATTATCTTATATCTTTATACTATCGATATTCTTAATTATCCTATCTAATGATTATCTATAATTAGCTTATATCCAGCCTTATATATCATATAATCATCTTATCCTATAATTAATCCTATAATTATCATTATGAAAAATAAATATCTTATATAACGGCTTATAAAAAAAATAAACATAACTTATAATAAAAAAATAAACGGTAATCTTATAATCGGATAACGTATAAAAATATTATATAATCAGTATACGGCGTATACCTTATACGACGGTTACGCCCGAATAAGAAGAATAATATAAATATCTTATATCCCCTGAATGCCAAAATTAATGGGCGATGAGGGAAAAGGCTCCCCTCGCCCCTTGCCTTCTTCCCCTTCCCCAAGTCACCTATGGGGGGGGGGGGGGGAAAGGGCTAATGCCCTTCCTAAGCAAAAAAAAAAGCGCAACCGTTTGGTTTCCGAAAACCCGTCCCGGCTTCCCGGCTCCCCCGCGTTCCCTCCCCCGCGTCCCTCCGGGCGCAGG
>NC_056530.1:31792857-31806872 GCF_019175285.1 Sceloporus undulatus
ATGAAGAAGCCAGAAGAGCTTCAAAAGCTTGCAGCATGCATTTTGTGCATTTTGGTTGACCCCCCCCCCCCCAAAAAAAAAAAGGTTTCACTCTTACAGATTTGGGATGTGTATTGTATTTATATAAGTCATGATGACTTTGGGCAGCCAGAGAAACCACTAGATCAATCCAGCCTTTTGCAGAGGATGGAAGAGTTGCTTTTTGGGGGAAGTAATTCAGCTACTAGCAGGTCCCAGCAACCTTTGCAAGCTCTGGACTTTGGACGTTGCCCCTCCAAATAAGAATTTTGCCTTCCCCAAAGCAATGCTTTGCCTTTATTCCCCAGATTTCTAGCCTTGTAGTTAAGTTTAAACTTCAGTCCAGCGTTTTGGAAATCAGGTTTAGGCATCCAAAGAAAAGGAGGCAAGTAAAGCCAGAATCCAGTTGTGATTGCATGCTCCTAGCTGTACCTATGTCTGAAATAGAAATGCAAAGATATTCATTCAAAGGTTGAATGAATGTAACTACGGAGCAGAGCCGGTAAAGGAAGCGATGCACAATGGGACCAAAGTGCATTAGAACTGATGTGCAACAGTCTCGGGTGTGTACCTTGCACTTTTTTACGGCTCTGATTGTTTGCAGTTTTGGTCTGTATGTCCTCTCTAGGAATCTCTAGGTCCTCCAGCTCAACTCTGTGGGACACTGACCATAATAGAGTTCTACTGGAGGACCTAGCGACAACTATAGAAAACGCTCCTCTAGGCATTTGTGGGACGAGTCTATGGAGTTTATCACATGGGGAAAACTGGAAGTTTAAATGGTGATTATCCCATGACATTTGCGCATTCGCAATTAAGATTTTTACACGACGTCGCATTGAAAGTGCCATTATCCTGGGAATAAAGAGCAAGAAATCATTCGTGGGGAGATGGTTTTCACACAATATCACCATTATCTGGCCAATGTTGCACCGGAGGACCTGAGGATTCCTAGAGCGTTGTTCCTTTAGCTAAAAAGGTTACGGTTTGGGGGGGTTATTTTGCATTTTCCCCATCCATGGGGGTCCTTTGCCCGTAAACCTACAGTCTCTGGGGTTATTTATTACCCATCCCTTGCAAGAGTGTAGGATTTCAATGAAGAGGATGCTCAGGAGTAAGGACCAAAACACACTTTGCAGAAATAGTCATGTTTGAGACCGCTTTGACTGCCCTGGCTCAATGCTAGGGAATTCTGGGGAGTGTAGTTTTGGGAGACATTGAGCCTTCTTACAGAGAGCTCTAGTGCAACAATAAACTACACTTCCCAGGATTCTCTAACACTGAGCCAGGACAGTCAAAGTGGTTTCAAACCGGGTTATTTCGGCATGTGTTTTTGAACCCAAGCGGCTCTAAGTGAGGTGCAAATGCATAACAGACATCACATAGTGAGGGCTGTACTGCTTTTATCTCTTCCTAAATGGAGAGCTACAATCAGTTGGAACTGGACAATAAAGTCAAGGGGGACTCCCTTTCCCTTTCAATGCAGAGTTGTCTTATTCAAGGTGAGCAAGGCCTGATCCTCCACCTTGGCCCTTTTGCAGATCTCCTCTGGCCCTTCCCTGCCTCACTTTCTGAACCAAACAGGTGAGTTTGGCTCCTGAATCATTGATTGACAGGTGTCACGCGCATTGGCAACCTGGAAAGGCTGCAGGGAAGGCCATTGCATGCAGAGGAAAAGGTTGCAAACAACAGAGACATCAGTTCAGCAAATGATGGAAGAGAAAACAGAATGTAAGGTATCATAGGCAATGGGTAAATGATTGTGTTAAAACAAGTGAAAAGAAGGGATATAAAATACTTCATAGAACGGATCCTTGCGATGAATGGAAAGCAGCCAAGATGTAAAGTTTTAATAAAACATTTTAGGAAGGCAGAATATTAGATTTGAAAGGCAGCTGTACTATTTGGGAGGGATATAATAATACTATATATACTTATGTGTAAGTCTAGAAATGATAGTCAAAGCATTGACCCGAAAAACCTGGGTTGACTTATCCACAGGTAAATGTACTTTAACTCCTATATACTCTGTGTATGTGGGGGGGGGGGCATCCCCTTTCGCTGAATAGAGTGGTAAAAAAAACAAGAGCTTAGTCCATCCTGGGAGCACCAAAAAGAAGCATGGATCCCCTCTATTCTCTCATCCATCCAGCATTTAATATGAGTACAACAAATAGTTACGCCTGCCAGAGTTTTCTAAGTCCTTTGGCATCATTTATGCAATTATGGTTCACAACGATGAAATATGAATATTAGAATTCTGCTTAAAAGGAAATTGCAATACAGATTATTGTTTCAAAAAAGTAAATGCATGCAGAGGATCTTGATGGATCACTACTGTTCCCATGCACTATTGACACAAAGGGTAGCTGAGTGATTTCCTAAGACCTCAAAGTATGGGTGATGTGGGTCCCCAGGTGCAGATGGACTCCAGATCCCATCATTCCTCACCCGTAGCTCTATGCTGGGCGCTGGGGGTTGCTATCCAGCCACATCCAGTCCAACCCCATTCTGCCATGCAGGAAATCCAAATCAAAGCATCCCCGACAGATGGCCATGTAGCCTCTGCTTAAAGACCTCCAAGGAAGGAGACACCACTACACTCTGAGAGAAACTGTGTTTGCACTTCGAACTCGGTTTGCAGCATCTGGAGTAAGCCGCAGATGAAGGGGGGAAAGAGGCAGAGAAAAGAGAAACCGGGACATTTTAAAAGCAGATGGGAAAGTGGGACGGCAGAGGATTGATCGGGTTTGTCCCTTCCAAATTTAGACAGTTGGAGGCTATGGGAGGGTGACACAGAGCTGAGCAAGGTGGCTTTTGGACTGCGGCTCCCAGAATCCCCCAGCTCTGGCTATGGAAAGGGAGTCGTGATCTGAAAAACCTAAGCCCTGTGATCTGAAAAACCAAATCCGATCTTGTTTGGATTCCAATCCGAAGGAAGAAACGGCTCTTTTGAGGGAAATCATTGCTCTGGAGCCACAACAAACTACAATTTCCAGAATTTCATTGCATGGAGCCATGGAAGTTAAAGTGGGGTCAAACTGGGTTATTTCTGCAGTGCGGATACAACCTGCTGTGCTCCATTTCCATGCTTAAACCCTGTAAACTCATACCTGTGATCACTTAGGGGGCCTTTTTAAAACAGTAGAGATGGATGCAGAGAGAAAAGGAAAGGAAGAAATGGTGCCTCAAGAGAAGCAGATGCCAAGCAAGTCAACCAGGCAGGTGAATTGGAAATTGTTTGGACAGGTTGAGGCACCATTCCTCCAAGGGAAGCCAGTTTATATTTCCCTCTGCAAATACCTTCTTCATCTGTGCTGAGGCTGGCAAAGCAAAAGTGGTGATCCTTGCATGCATGTATTTTTAGACTTATGATTCATTCTGGCGCGTACAGGAAATGTGCACAAAACCCTTTTGGAATGTACAACTCAAATATTCATCTTCAGTGGAGGAACACATACACAAAAGTCTACATTTTTTTGAGGGGGGGGAGGAAACTTGCCCAAATGTTCACACGCGGAGCAAAAGGGAGCAGAAATCGCACAAAACCCGACACAGAACCAGGACGGGTCAGAAATCAGAAATGCCAAAGGTGAGGTCTGACCAAAGCACAATAGAGTGGCACTATTGCTTCCCTCTATCTGTCTGTCTGTCTGTCTGTCGATAGATAGATAGATAGATAGATAGATAGATAGATAGATAGATAGATAGATAGCTCAATCAAGGGAAGTAATCGTAGCACTCTGTTCTACTTTGATCAGACTTCACCTGCAATATTGTGTCAGTTACCACAATTCAAAAAGGATGCTGACAAGCTGAAGTGTGTCCAGAGGAGGGTAACTAAAATGATGCAAGGTCGGGAAACCATGGAACTTGTGAGAAGCGGCTTAAGAAGCTGGGGATGTTTAGCCTGGAGAAGAGACGGTTAAGAAGCAACATGACAGTTCTGTTTAAGGGGTGTCATACTGAGGATGGAGCAAGCTTGTTTTCTGCTGCTCCAGAGAATAGCGACACAATGGAGCAGTGGATGCAAGTGACAGGGAAAGAGAGTCCACCTGAACATTTGGAAGAACATTTTGGCAGTAAGAGCTGTTTGACGGTGGAAGACACTGGTGGAGCCTCCTTCCTTAGAGGTCTTTAAACAGAAGTTGGATGGCCATGCTTTGATTGAGAGTTCCTGCATGGCAGAATGGGGTTGGACTGGATGGTTCTTGGGGTCTCTTTCAAGAGTCTATGATTCTGTGATGAGGAAATTGAAATAGTAAATGGATCAAACATTGATCGGAACGGAGACTGGAATCAGAAAACCAGAAGAAGACTAGGCAGCACAAGGGCAGCTAGGAAAGAACTAGACACGATCCTCAGGTGGAAAGATATAACTCCAAACACTAAAGCAAGGATCATCCAAAGCACTGTATTTCTCATCACCATGCATGGATCAGAGAGCTGGATAGAGAAGAAAGCAGATAGGGGAAAAATAAGAACAAATCAGGCCTGAAATCTCCTCCCTGGAAGCCAGAATGATCAAACGGAGGCTGTTATACTTTGGCCACGTCACAAGAAAAAGGCAGTAACGCTAGGAAAAGTGTAGAGAAGCAGAGAGGGAAAGACTCCAGCCCGGATGGACAGACTCGACCAAGGAGACCTCAGCCATGGCCCTGCTGGACCTGGACGGAGCAGATGAGGACAGGGAACTTGGAGATGTTTTATTCATGGTGCAAGTCCAGCCAACTCAAGGGCAGTTAACAACAACAACAGGTTGTAAGTTCTTCTGGACCTTCTCTTGTTCGTCTCCTTTCTCCATGCCCTCCGAAACCTGGACCCATTTCTCTCTGGGGTGAGAAAACGTTGCATGAGATTTTTTGCAAGGCATCCCTGGACTTAGCAAGAAAGGAGCAGAGGAAGGTTGCAGAGAGGAGGAAGGTGACCTTTTGGGGTCTCCGGGGAAGAAGGGGTCTCTCCATCCCCATCTCCTCTCTGAGAGGAGAACCTTTCAGAGACGGACAGTTTTCACTTCAGTGGAAGGGACCTGCAAAGCCTCTCCCGATGGCAGTGGGTGTGCTATATCCTATCCCCATGGGTGCTGGGAAGGTCCGTTGAGGGGCGAAAGGAGTGTCGGTTGGGGGTCTTCAGTCAAAGTATCGGGAAGACAAGGGGAACCAGCAGCCTCTAAGGTTGTGGTGGGGATGAGCATTGCATGAGGTTTCTTTCTAGGGTCCCAAACAACGACTGCACTTGCGCCGACTGCTTTATGTGGTTCTTCACCTCCCACTCCTTTAACCACATCTTCCGCTAGGAAATTCTCACAAGGCTTGACTGCGGCTCATTGCTTCTGTGACTCTTGTGGTTCGGGGACAGATTCACAGACTGGTGCCAAGGGGTTAGAGCCCATGGCAGCAAGGCAGAAGCGGGGACAAAAGGAGCTTTGAAATGTGCAGGCCCCAGGCTTAAGGTTTGTGAGCTTTGCCAGGACTTGTCTGGGTGCGGCTCATACTTCAGGACAGAGGAAAGAATATGGGGTGGGTGAGGAACATTTGTACCAATGTAGGGAAGGCATGCCTCTGGGGAAAGAAGGGGAGGAATATTGGGGGTCAGTTCTTGGAAGGAGTCCTTTGCTCTGGAGCAAGTCCTGTAGTTCAGTTCTCTCCCTTTCCCTTTGCACACCAGTCTCCAGTCCAGAGCATGTGGCTTCTGTGAACCCACTACGTTGGCGCCACTTGCACCCTGATCCACCCTGACAAAGGATTGAGAGCCTATCCTTGCTGGGGAGATGCATCTCCCTTTGCATCTGGTCACCTTGGGAGCAGCATGTAGGTGGCCGAGTGGTGACCAAGAGGCCTCTTGACCACATTGGCCTTTGGCCCAAGACCAGCACAGTCACACCTTTATTTGGGGGCAGGTAGGTCTCCCTCCACCTTCCTCACTGGAGCAAATGCAAAGTTGAACATCTGGTTTAAGGCTTGGCCTTATGTCCTTCCCTCTTGCTTTGCTCACTCACCCCTTCTTCCTTTTCTCTTGTTTCTGAAACAGCCAAGCCAGAGGACATTGGGCACGGCTTCCCTGCAGAAGATTTGCAGTCCTCTCCTGTCAAAATGAGGGAGACGATGACCCCCAAAACTGTCTGTCTCTGAGAGGAGAGGTTGACTCTGGCAGGAGATGATGGTAGGAAGACCCCCTTTTCCTTGGCGACGCCAAAGGATCACTCTGTAACCTTCTTCTGCTCCTTTCTGGATAAGTCCAGGGATGCCTTGCAAAACCACATGCAAGCAGATGCAGACGCTGGGGAAAGGGGAGGAAAGTGGGGATCTACCTGATCCCCAAATAAAGAGTCTGCCTCCCAAAATGAAATACGCATCATGAACAGCTGCACAAATGTTCCCCTTCAAGCAAGAAAGCAGGTCCCAGACTTTAAAAGTCAAACAGGAAAGTTTATTGAGAGCAATAAATCCCATCAGCACCGTACCAAATTCACAACAGAAGGAATCCATAAGATACACTTCTGGCAATACGCCTTTGTAAGCAGGCTCTAGAGGCCTATGAGTAATGTAATTACTGTACTTAGTTAAAAGTTCCAACCCAGAACCTAAAGTCCCCTTTTAGTTGGGGTCAGGCTGGATGTTCTCAAGGTCTGACTTTCTATAGAGGGAGAAATTTGTGCATTGAAATTTGCCCAAATTCAGCGATCGTGTCGGAATCCATGCTTGGTTGTGCCAGGATGGTATGACTGTGGATATCGGTGGTGGGGTACTTTGGCATTTTTAGGAGTAGGAGGGTTAAATGAGATGGTCAGGCCGGGTGGCTTTCTCCTGGCCTTGTGTGTCCAATTGGCTTTTTCTTTTTGGCCAGGGTTTTTCTTTCTTCGTTGGCAGTGTTTTCAGAGTGGCAAGCAGGCGAGAAGCAACCCATAGCGCTAAGTGTGGGGAATGTGGTTTGCTCTCCAGTTTAGTGGGAGGGCTTTTGGGATGTTGGGGTTTGTCTATGATCTTGGGGCAAGGAGTGGTTTAGGTTCAATGCTGGCTTGGAAACGTCTGTCCTTATTTTGGCTTTGATTCTTCACTGAAGAGTGGTTGCTTGCATTGAGGGTTGGTTTCTACACTTCTGAGAAGCTGCTAGGAACTATGTCTCCCTCTGCTCATGGTATCCTTTGCATTTTTGTGCCACATTGTGGCCTAAGCAATGCTGATGAAACCAGTGCCCTGTGGCTGATGCTGAAAATGGTTCTGGACTGATACGTTTTGCCCGACAGAGTCCTGAGCGTCTGAGTAGTGGGTTTGCAGCTGTCTGCGTTGTGTCACCAAGGGGAGCTTGTGGCATTCTGGTGTGTGCTGAGAAGGGGTCCCTCCTTTGCTCCTGGGGCAGGCGGCTGAGAGGGAGCCCCCTCAACAAGCCTCTTTCCACCGAGATCCAGGGACTGAACCGCAGCTCATGGGTGCTTGGGTGGTCAAGGTGGGGACTGGGGTCTGAGGCTGGTCATTGGGGGCTTGCCCAGGAGAGAGTCCTAGAGATGGGAGAGACCCCTGGCTCAGTGCTAGGGAATCCTGGGAATTCTAGTTTTGTGAGACATTTAACCTTTTCTCTCAGCAAACTGGTGTGACAACAAACTACAATTCCCAGGATTTCATAGCACTGGGCCATGGCAGTTAAAACGGTACGAAACTGGATTGTCTCTGGAGTGAAGATGCAGCCTGAGTTGGGTCCAAGACACACTGCAGAAATAATCCAGTTTGAGACTGCTTTAACTGCCCTGGCTCAGTGCTAGGGAACCCTGGGAAGTGTAGTTTTGTGAGACATTGAGCCTTCTCTATCAGGAAGAGCTCTGGTGTGACAACAAACTACAATTCTTCTTCGTGGTCTCTGCAAATCATACAAATGGGTTTCACTGCGCCTGCGCAGTGCTGTTCGGAAACTTCTAGAATCACTGGGCAAAGTACACTTTGCAACATATAGAAACTTTTTGGCGGTAACCCCGCCCCCCTCCTATAAAGCCCCGGTTCCCGCTCTTTTCCCCAGTTCCATTTTTTCCGCCACGTTTGGCTGCTGTTTGGAACTTCGCTCGTGTTAGCTCGTTTTTGGATCACTGGTTTTTTTGACTCGGACTGTTTTTTGGACTTTGGCGTTTCTTCTTCCCCCGTGTATTGGACTCTTGGACTGTTGACCTTGATTTTGGATCTCGTTTTGGATCTGTTGACCTCGGTAACGATGTCTCCTCCATTCAAGAAATGTGACATTTGCGGGGGGAAAGTGCCGGTGCAGGATCCCCACACCTCCTGTCTTTTCTGCCTTGGGAAAGACCATGATGTTAAATCCTGTTCTCTCTGCAAGTCGATGTCCTCCCAGGCCAGGAAGAACCGGGAATCGCGTCTCACATCGGCGATAGCCCAGGGTAAGATCCGGGAAGGGGATCCCCGTCCTTCTTCGGCCCCTGTGGTTCCTGTTTCGGCGGCTCTTTCCGCCCGAGATGGCCTGGCAAGTGCTCCTCCGTCAACATCCTCACGTTCTGGGGAGCTCACCTCCGATCCTAATGTGGCCCGTGGCTCTGATAAGCCCAGTGTCACCTCCAAACCCACCAAGCACCCTCACAAATCTGGGTCTGTGGGTACGGCCGCCGCCTCGACTTCATCTCGGAAGCAGGATACCCCTGCCAAGACCTCACGGCCAGCCTCGGAGCATAGGTCCCGTGAAGCGGCCCCATCGGACCCAAAGGATGGGTCGGGTCCTGCCAAGGACAGCTCCGCGAGGGCGAAGCCAGCCTCCCATAAGGGGGATGCGCCCAGACCGGGTGGAAGGCTAACGGAGTCGCCTATCCCCTTCTTTCCTCCCGATGCACCGCGGGACTCCGCGTCATCTAAGAAAAGAAAGGCATCGGATCCGGTATCAGAGGCTACGGCTTCCAAGAAGGCTAAGCACACCAAGGAACACTCCCGCAAGAAGCCGGACGCATTGAAGGAGTCGGAGCGCCCGGTTTGCCCTCGTCCCCATACGGATTCTCCAGGGCGGGACATCCCGACGGTTGCGGCTGACAGACCATCTCCCAGGGATACTCATCAACCTTCTTCGATCCCGGGACCGTCGGCGACAACAACCATTCCCTTTCTCCTCTCAAATGAGGAGGACTCCCGTGATAGACTTTCAAGGTCTCCTTCTCGGGGTTTACCCTCAAGGTCTCCATCCCCAGCACTCCGTTCTCCGGCGCGGGTTGAGCGGCCCCCGAGGTCCCCATCGCCAGCTTCCCTGTCTCCAGTGCGGGTTCCGGCCGATGATGGGCTGTTTTACGACTCCGAGGCAGACCAATTTTATATAAAGGTGCCGAAGGACGTCGCGATGTCCAGAGTTGCCTCACGTGATCGCCCCCGTGATCGCCCCCGAGAGGTCTCGGAACGGGAGGAAGTCCAGTTGGATCCTGTTCCCGCATCCAGAGCTGCCTTACTCCAGCCGGCGCCGCGACCAACTGACAGGCCTAGGCAGAACATCGTAGTGCCACTCGAGTCCTCCGATTTCGAGCCGGACGCTTCGGTCGGGTCAGGCGAGCCTTCAGATGTCGAGGACCCCCCGCGCCAATCGCCACAAGATCTGCATTATCCTGAGGCGGCTTCCCCGTCAGATGACGTGCGTTCCTTCGCGGAACACGTTATCAAGATGTCCAGGGCTCTGGACATTGATCTGGTTTACCCGGATGCGGATGCAGCAGACCCAGTCGAACGTTGGGTCCATGGCCGGGTTCCAACACCTCCGTGCATTCCGTTTCTTCCATCCTTAGAAACAATCCTCAAGCGCTCCTGGGACTCTCCGTCTTCACCCCTCGGGCCTCCGCGTAAGATTGAGTCGCTGTACAAGGTTTCGGCTCCCAATGCTCCATGGCTCACATCCCATCCTCACCAGAACTCGGCTATAGTGGAGGGCGCCCAGCAGACTTCCACCCAACGGCAGACGACCTCCCCGGTGGATAAAGAAGCCAGGAAGATAGATGCCCTGGCCAAAAAGGCTTATGCGGCAGCGGCTTTGGCAGCAAAAGCCACTAGCTATACAGCGTGCATAGGGGCATATGTCCAGACCTTAATGGAGGGCATTTCCCCGATAGTTCCGGACGTCCCTGACGAGGTACAACGGACCTTGACCAAGATCAGGGATGAGACCCATTCTATTGGGAGCTGGCTGATTACTGCGGCCAGAAACGTCACTGAATGTGTTGGAAGAGCCATGTTGGCTTCCATCGCATTGCGAAGACATGCCTGGCTCCGTGGCTCCGACCTCAATCAGAGCGTGAGGTCTATGATTGAGGACATGCCCATTGACGGCTCCGGCTTGTTCCATGCCGACACGGACGAGAGGCTCAACAAAAAGTTTCGAATGAAGGCGGCCGCCCGGAAGCATGGCATGTCCACACCGGGGCCTTCTTCCTTCCGCAAGCGTCTTCGTCCTTGGCAGCATCACCAAGGTCAGTTCCAGAGGCCTCCCTACCAGGAACGCCAGTTCCATCAACAAGGGTCACAGCGGCAGGGCTACCCTCCCCAGCAGTCCTCTTCCTCGGGCCATCGCAGCCAGTCTCGGTACCGTAAAAACCGCCGACAGGAGCCCGACCAGGGGAAGAAAAGGGCATGAAGATCCCCAGCGCACTTCGCCTCTTCTAATTTGTTCTTCCTCAACATTCTAAGGCCCTTTACCTCCGCATGGGCCTCTATTTCCTCCGACTCCTGGGTCTTAAACATCGTCCGAAGGGGCTATACCCTCGAGTTCAAAGAGCTCCCGCCCACCGGAGCTTTTATTTCTACTGCCCCCTCGGGCACCCTTCTCGACGAAGTGCACTCCCTCCTTCAAAAAGGGGCCATCTCACCCTTGTCTCCGGATTTATGGCCCAAAGCCTTTTTCTCCAGGTACTTTACGGTTCCAAAGCCAGATGGTGGAACCAGACCCATACTGGATTTAAGAGAACTTAACTCTTTTTTACGGTATAGACGTTTTCGCATGGTAACGTTGGCTTCCATTTTGCCCTTGCTCCATCAGGATCTTTGGTTCGCGATGGTGGACTTAAAGGACGCTTATTTCCATGTCGGGATAAGGGAGTCCCACCACAGGTTCCTCGCCTTCGCCATCAGCTCCGTCGCCTACCACTACAATGTGCTCCCATTCGGCTTGGCCACAGCTCGAGTCTTCACGAAGTGCATGGCCCCAATAATAGCCTACCTCCATCAGAGGGGACTCAGCGTTTTTCCTTACCTGGACGACTGGCTGCTGACAGCCCCGTCAAGACGGGAGCTTCAGAACGCAATTCACTTTACCCTGCACCTCTTGTCAGATTTGGGACTTGTGGTCAACCTAGAGAAATCCCACTTGACCCCGTCCAAACAGGTCCGTTTCATCGGCTCCATTCTCGACTCCAAAGAGTCTACGGCCTATCTTCCTCAGGACCGCTTCCAGGCCCTGTCAACCGCAGTGCGCACCGTCCACTCGCGCAGGAGAGTCAGGGCCAGGGACATCCAGGTCACCTTGGGACACATGGCGTCCACTACATTTGTGACTCCGTGGGCACGGTTGCGCCTCAGGCCTCTTCAGTCATGGTTCCTCTCCGTTTTCAACCCCTTGACAGACTCCCCAAACAGGTGGCTCACTGTTCCGAGGTCCGTGACCGCCTCTCTCCAATGGTGGCTAGACTCCCAAAACGTGTGCATAGGTATGCCCTTCGTCCAGCCTCAACCACAGATGACCCTGACGACGGATGCCTCGATGGAAGGCTGGGGTGCACACCTCCTGGACTTGTGCGTGAGGGAAAAGTGGTCGCAACAGGATCGTGCTCTCCACATCAACGCACTAGAAATGTTGGCTGTCGAGAAGGCTGTGAAAGCGTTCGAATCTACCGTCACAGGCAAGGTGATTCTGCTCAGGACCGACAACACAACTGTGATGTACTATGTCAACAAACAGGGAGGCACCAAATCCAGAACTCTCCTGGACATCACGTTGAGGATATGGGACTGGTGCATCAACAGAGACATCCTCCTCCAGGCGATTCACCTGCCAGGAGACGAGAACACCTTAGCAGATCAACTCAGCAGGACATCAACTTGCCACGAATGGAGGCTTCATCCAAAGACAGTCGGCGACCTGTTTTACCGGTGGGGAGCTCCCCAGATCGACCTGTTCGCAACAGCCTCCAACAGCCATTGTCCCCAGTTCTGTTCTCGGGTGCGACACGAGAGTCCTCTCGGAGATGCATTCGCCTTTGACTGGTCCCGGGAAACGATCTACGCCTTTCCTCCGTTCCCGCTGCTGACCAGGGTGGTGTCCAAGATGTCGAGAGAAGGAGTCGACGCGATCCTCATCACCCCGTGGTGGCCAAGACAGCCGTGGTTTCCGCTGCTCCTGAGTCTTTCCAACAGCGAGTTTCTTTGGCTGGAGCCGAGGCCGGACCTTCTCACCCTCCAGGGGGGGAAAGTTCGGCATCCCGACATCGACTCGTTGCCGATGGTGGCCTGGAGGCTCCGGCATTGACGGCGCTGCCCCCTTCGGTGCGCAAAGTGATTCGTGCCGCGCATAGGCCTGCAACCCAGAGATCCTATGCCTCCAAATGGAGGAGGTTCCTTTCGTTCCTTGCTGAAAGGAATCTGTCGCCGGAGAGCATCACTGTGCCAGTGGTGCTTGATTTTTTGATGTCACTGGTGGAGGCGGGCCTGTGTCTCGCATCCATCAAATGTTACCTGTCTGCTATTTGCTCACATTTCCAATATGATGGTTCGCCTTCTTTTTTCAGGGACCCTCTGGTAAAAAACTTTTTAAAAGGGTGTAATAACCTCTACCCCCAGGTTTCTCCCCCTGTCCCAGCTGGAGCTTGGAGGTGGTGCTGGCTGCCCTCCAGTCCAAGCCCTTTGAGCCCTTGGCCACAACGGACTTAAGACTTTTAACCTGGAAGACTGTCTTCCTGGTAACCATCACTTCGGCTCGCTGGGCAGGAGAACTTTGTACCCTGCGGAGGGATGAACCTTTCCTCCGGTTCCACAAGGACAAGGTGGTACTCCGGACTGATATCACCTTCCTCCCTAAGGTGGTCTCCCTTTTCCATATGTGTCAGGACATTGTGTTGCCGACCTTGGCTTCGAACCCATCGACTATGGAGGAACGCAGCCTCCATATGCTGGACGTTAGGAGAGCCTTGGCTTTCTATTTGGACAGGACTATGGGTTCGAGCCGTTCCGAACGACTTTTCCAGTGCTATTTGGAACCGAGAAAGGGTTTGCCAGTGTCGCCCCAGAGACTCTCGAAATGGGTGGCCAACACCATCCGCCTTTGTTATGAACTGTCAGGGAAGCCGGTACCGGCCAAGGTCCGCTCGCATGCGACCAGGGCGGTTGCAACATCCTGTGCCTTCCTGGCTGGCATCCCTTTAACTGATGTTTGCAAGGCTGCTGTTTGGTCCCAGCCATTGACTTTTATAAAGCATTATAGACTGGACACCAGAGCCATTCGGGACGCAGCCTTTGGGAGGGCTGTTTTGGTTTCGGGGTTGCATTGAGTGCTTTATTACTGTGTGTTGTGCCATATTTGTGCAGAGGATACCTTGAATTGGTCTATAATGTGTTCACTTGTGTTCACTGCCTGGGGGCTTGGTCTTGCATGACCTTACGTTTCCTCCTCAGGTTCTGCAGAGTTATTATTCACTTCAACTGTGTCTTATGCTTGCACAATGCCAATGGGTATGGTCGTGAGTGACCCTACATGCCCTTCTCATGCCTGACAATGTCTGCATTTGATCTGTTCTGCAAAAAACAGGACTGACTCTTTTATGGTTCTCAGTTTATTGTTGTAATAAAATTACCTTGGTTTACCATAGCTTGGGTTTCAGGACACTCCCTCCGCCGTATACCTAAGCTTGTCAGTCTAAACTCATTTGGATGATCCGCAGAGACCACGAAGAAGAAGGACAGGTTACTCACCTGTAACGGTATTTCTTCGAGTGGTCATCTGCGAATTCATACAAATCCCGCCCATCCTCCCCTCGGTGTCCT
>NC_056530.1:31806972-31808009 GCF_019175285.1 Sceloporus undulatus
TTGCCTTGGCTGCCAAATGGGCAGGACTTGAAGTCGGGTCTTTCCAAAGTTATTCCAGCAGCAGCAGCTTGCATGAAGAAGAAGGCTGGATGGAAAGGCGGATCAGGAGGAGGGAAGGAGGTCTGAAGGGAAGCCTTTTGGGGGTCAGTGGCTCAAGAGGAAGCCGGGGCAGAGGGGCCTGGAGCTGGAAGGGACCCCCCAGGAAACCCACCCCCATCCGCAGCCCCCTCTCCGGCTCCCCTTGCTTCCCTGCAGGGCCTCCTATGGCCTGGAGGAGCAGAGTGCCCCTGCCCATGGGCAGAGTGCTGGAGCCAGCCACGCCGGGGAAGGGGGGAACCAGGGCATGAGGGACCAGGAGATAACAGCGCTTACCTCAGCCTGGCCAGCGCCCTCTCTGCCTTCCAGTGAGGCGCTCTCTCCTGATATAAAAGCCATTGGGCGGGATTTGGAGGAGGAGGAGCCAGCTGCTGCGATTTGATAGGCGGCAGCAGCAGAGGGCGACGCTGGCTATAAAGCAACCGATCCTTTGGAGTGTCACACACTAACACTTTCAGCCAATTAGAGAGAGGACAGTGGTTTCCCCCCCCCGCCCTCAGGAATTCTCAGGCTCTCAGCCAGGGCAGCAGACGCAAGCAGTACAGGTAAGTAATGATAATGGTATCATGGCCGTGCCTTAGAGTGACATTTGAATTTCTGAATTCCTGAGCTTGGGCAGAGTGCCCCAAGCCTACCTCTCAGGGTCGTTGTTGTACTGTGAGGTGGACCATTTAGGTTGACAGGAGGGGGAAAGTAGAAGAATAGGGGAGATGTGAGGAGAAAAAGAGGTGGAAACTAGGTGCTTCTGAGCATGGGCAGAGCACCTGGGTAGAAAAATAGATGTTTATCTCCATCTTCCCTCCCTTCCATGGGCTGCCCTACTAGTTGTGTGATGGGAATGTGATGATGTCCCTGAGAGAGAGAGTGTGTGTGTGTTAGTGATTAAATATGCCACTGAGCATGGGCAGAGCACCTGGTCAGTTGGCATCCCTGCCCTGTCT
>NC_056530.1:31808109-31815860 GCF_019175285.1 Sceloporus undulatus
TAGTATCACTCTGACTGAGATGCCAAGGAATTATGGCAGGATACAGACCGCCCAAAAAGGGCGGTCTACCAGCGCCTCCTTTTCTGCCTGCGGGAAGCCGCAGCAGATCAACCGCGCAGTTTCCCCCCCCCGGCAAAAAAAGAACCTGTAAAAAGCGGGTTCTTTTTCTGGTGCACTCGTGACGTCACAAGTGTGACGTCACGTGCGGAAGCTAAGTGTCTGTCACGTCAAAATGGTGGTGCCCATGTGTACAGGGAGCCGCCATTTTGAGGTACGAAATATGTACTAGAGTCAGGGAGCGTCTGCATGGTGTGCACTCCCTAATCCTAGTACCATCGCCACCACGCCACATTTTGCCCGTCTGTAACGGGCCATAGCCCACAAAAAGGGCAGACCTTGGGGTCGGGGGCGAGTAGGTTCTAGAAAGAAGGTTTATCATTGCCATTGGCTTTAACCCCACTGGGGATCCCAACTCCAACAGAAACACTTATTTTATTCTCCAAAGATGCCAAAGCCACAGATGCTGACAAAGCGTCAGGAATAAACTCTTCTAGAACATGGCCACAGAGGCCAAAAAACCCATGAAAGCCTTTGACTTTACATTCATTTAATTGTTCAGTGTTTCCAAAAGTTGCGTATCCTGGAACTAGCTCTTCTCAATGCTACTTATTTGTATGAATGACTCCTAGCCATTTTGTTTCTCAACTGCAGCATGGCATGTTTTTGGAAGGATTCCTTCTAAAGTGGGTTGAATTGCTTCTTCCACTGGGAAATCTGGACATCCAGGTCTTCTCTTGTGAAATATACAGCTGAGCTTGACCTACTAAGAGACTCCGTATAGGAAGCTCAAGGGGTTCAATGTTCCTCCCCAGTTTCTTGTTGTCCTGGAATAGGGATACAGATGTGGGTGGCATCCGGGATTCAGCTTGAGGCTTCTGCCATCTTCGCTCCTCTTAATCCAGTCCATCTAGTTGTAAAATTATAGTTTTCATGGCCAAATATTACAGTGATTACCTTGATATTTGGTGCATGATGTTCCATGCTTTGGTTTCTTCTTGACAGTTCTCAGTGTTCCTTGCAAAAACATTGGCTTGGTTCCTTTCATGAGTCCTAATTTTGAGATCATCACCATGCAAGTATTTATACCTTGGAGGTATTTTATACCTTCGGAAACATACGAGAAGCTTCGCGATAGAAAATGGAAAGCCTGCATTTGGTCCAGAAGGGAGTGGTTTCTGGATCTCCCATTTTGCAAAGTGGCCGACGGGGCAGGATTTGCATTTTGCCTTTACACCGAGGAAAAACTAGTAGTGACAAATGAAAAAATAAAGCATTGTCTCCCCCTCCAAAGATGCCTCCCTGAGAGCAACCAAAGGCTACTTATAGGAAATGAAAAGAGGAGCAGTGATGGTCCAGCCTGACCTCCTATGGAAGTTATTTCCAGGCATGGGAGCAGCCACCAAGACAGCCCTCTCTTGTGTCCTCTCCAGTAATGGTGGCAGGACTGTAGACAAAGCCATGCCCTATGGATCTTAAGACTCTGGCTGGTTTCTAGGAGGAGATCTGGTCTTTCAGATAGTCTGGACCTAAGCTGGATAATGCTTTATAGGGCACAACCAGTACCTTTTAGAGGCCAAGTGCCCAAACTGCAACCCAGAACCCACTTATTTATTGCAAAGTGACATGTCCCTCTGGCTTTCTAGTAACAAACTCTGGCAAACTCTGAGCTGGGGCGATGGCACATGTGCCCACAGAGAGAGCTCTGAGTGCCACCTCTGACACGCATGCCATAGGTTTGCCATCACTGGTCTAGAGCCTACCGGGTAGTCAACATTGTTATATACAGTATATACTTGACTATAAGTCAACCTCATATATAAGTCGAGGGCATGTTTTGGGGACAAAATTCTGGATTTTGATCTGACCCATGGATAAGTCAAAGGTAAAACTTAGGGGCATGTAATGAAGGATGTAAAGGACGAAGCAAAGGAAAACAATGCCAAGTAACTTAAAAATCCCAGCAGGCATAACTATTTGTGCACATAGTAAAGGCTGGATGGATGAGAGAGTAGAAGGGCTTCAGTGCTTCCAGGGCAGATTAAACTCTTTCCTTTCACCATATATATGTATATGTATGAGTTAAAATGCAATATTTAGATTGACCCGTGGATAAGTTGACTTGGGTTTTTGGGGTCAACTTTTTAACCTAAATTTCTAATAATAATAATAATAATAATAATAATAATAATAATTGTATTTTCCCGCCTCTCCCAGGTGGATCAAGGCGGGATTACAACCCACTACAACATACAATATACAACTACAAATCACAACAATAAAAACAGCAATATGGTACAATAGACTATAAAAACAGATAACAATTAAAAAAACGATACTATCAAAGTGAAAGAGGAGATGTTTCAATCTAGGTCAAAGAGGGAGACTTAGACATGAGTATATACAGTACTCATTATAACGTATCTTTGGGAACAAACCAACACTTCTTTGCCTCTCCCCCAACGAAGCGCCTGCTTCTCTATGGAAGATGGGAACATGTTGTTTCTGGGGCTGTCCTTGAAGATCGGCCAGATACCTACATGTTTTGGGCCTTCATCTTGGTCTGCTTTCATCGTTGTGTGGGTCTCTCTGTTCCTCTCAGGCTTGGTGTGCCTAGGGGATCACCAAACCTGGGCCTTCTCCCCGATTGGCATGGATGTGGTGCCCAACCTTCCTGCAGCCTGGCCCAATGGTGATCTAAGGAAGGTCCACTAAAATGGGACTTTGGTCAAGTTGCAATCTCTCAGCCTCAAGCGAAGGCAGTGACCACCCATCTCTGAGCAAATCTTGCCAGGAAAACACTAGGATAGGTCCACCTTAAGGTCTCCCTGAGTTGGAAATGACTTCAAGGCACACAACCATCCATCCATCCATCCATCCATTTATATCCTGCTTCTCTCTTAGTCTGGAGACAGCTTTATATATTTCAAAAAACAGCCAGAATAGTAGAAATGACAGACAAATAAGGCGCACTGAGAAGAGCTAGTTCCAACATTTGGAAACACTGAACAATGAAATGAGTGTGAAGTTGAAGGCTTTCATGGCCGGCATCCATAGCTTTTGTGGGTTTTTCGGGCTCTGTGGCCATGTTCTAGAAGAGTTTCTTCCTAACGTTTTGCCAGTATCTGTGGCTTTGGCATCTTCAGAGAATTAAATAAGTGTCTCTGTTGGAGTTGGGATCCTTAGTGGGGTTCAAGCCATTGGCAACGACACCCCTTCTTCCCGAACCCTACTCGCCTCCGACCCCATGGTCTGCCCTTTTTGTGGGGTATATTCCTTGGCCTCATAGACAGAGTGATACTATGGAAAGTCGATGGCTTTCATGGCCGGCATCCATAGTTTTTTGTGGGTTTTTCGGACTATGTGGCCATGTCCTAGAAGAGTTTCTTCCTGATGTTTCGCCAGCATCTGTGGCTGGCATCTTCAGAGAATTGGATATACAGGGTCACACAGTATATATATACCCCACTCTCTTCCATGCCAGCATTCTCTGAAGATGCCAGCCACAGATGCTGGCGAAATGTCAGGTATAGATTCTTCCACATGGCCACATAGCCCGAAAAACCCACAAGAGACTATGATACTATGGGCTTCCACGTGAGGTGCAGGCGTCTTGGAGTCGGGTGCAAAACATCCATCAAGAGATGACTTATGTTGCCAAGCCGTCCCTTTGGAATTAGGGTTCATTAGCAAAATCCCTGGGATATTAAGGAAAGGAACACAAAGAATAGCCCAAGTATATGCCAAGCACACCTCCAACCCCTTCTAATTTCGGAACATGGAGTTCAGTGACTGTAAATAAGGAGCTTAATTAATGAATGTTAACAAGGAAGGAGAAATTTAGAAAACAAATCTGGGTGGCCTGTGCTTTACGAAATTGTCACTGCACCCACTGAAGAAGCCTGGCCTTCGGGTGCTGGAAGGAAGGGGATAAAAGCCGTGGCAATTCCCTCTTCTCCAGCAGCATCCTCCGACTTTCTTGGCCTCCTGCTGTTGAGCATCTTCTGCCACCGGGAAGTTCTTTTGAGCTCCATCTCTTGTCAGATCTAGGAAGGAAGGAAGGAAGGAAGGAAGGAAAGAAGGAGATATCCTCTTGGATATTTCTGGAGCAGAGATATTGGGGGACATTAATTCTATTGGGGGAGACTAATGCTTACCGGCAGACGGATGTTAGTCATCGATAGTAAGGTCTGAAATGTTGATCGTACCAAGAGGCCAACTTTTGATACAGCTCCAAATCCCTGCAAAAACTTTTATTTAATTTTTTTGTAATATTTATTGAAATTTCAATATCACGCATAAAAAAATACAATATACAAACACACAAATACAATATACATTGGGCTTAAATCACTAACAACACACCAATATAAAACAAACTCAACACTCAGAGCATACTACCAACATTCAGTTATTATTTTCTTTTCTGTTTTGCTGAAGTCAAACTTCTTGCAGTATATTTCTTTGTGTGTTGTGTGTATTTTAATTTTTTGTTTCGGTCAAGACCATATCTTGACCCACATAACCTTTTAGAAGTGATCTCAAGGAAGGGTTTTTGCCAACCAGGAACACGGGAAGATGTCTCAGAGATAGAAACCAACCCAACTGTTTTTCTCCCTGTTAAAAAGGGGGAAATCCACACCATGGTTTCTAAATTGATAGCGAATCCAATAAGTAAGGTTCAACTAGATTATACCTATTGAATGAAATGTTGGATGTTGAATGTTGAAATTCAAGGAGTTTATCACACAGGATGGATCCCATGCAGAAACTTGATTTAAAGTAGGGAAAACCCACAAAAGGAGGTTGTTTTTCACACGACGTTTGGGGTTAACCCGAACAGAAATTAGAAATAACGTGCAAAAGCAGGTAGTTTTTCAGACAACGTTTGCGTCATTGAGAAATAATGCAACATTAATCCAAATGCAAAGTCGATGAACCCTGTTCCTTTTTGCTTTCAGGAACTTCCCCAAAGTGAAAAAGACTGTTTTGTCGACTTTGCATTCAGATTAATGTTGCATTATTTCTCAATGTCATGTTATTTCTCATTGACGCCGACGTCGTCTGCAAAACAACCCACAAAAGCAGGTGTTTTGTGGATTTTACAATCCTGTTTCTGCCCAGGGTTTAACCATGTTGCCTCCAATGTGATAAAGTCCATAGACCATTCCAATGGAATCAATGGCCTTGTCTTCCTTTGCAATAAAGAATTAGGTTTGTCAGGTAAGAACAATCCCAAGCGCTGCAAGTTCTAGGGATGGCCCCTTATGATGCCAGAGGACACTGTGGGGATGTCGAAACAGAGGCTGACATATTCTCAGCAGACAAGTTGAAATGAATTTCATTCTGAGATGTCTATATCTGTGGCATCGCATGACGTCCGTGTTCAGGGCTGTCTCGGTAGCTCCTTCTCCTTCCTTCCCCTGGGATCTGGAACCTGAGACTGGATTCCTCCTTGCAATTTTTTCTTATAGGTTCATGAAGTCTTTTGAGTTGGTTTGCTTTTTTCTGAGCAGACCTTTGAGGATGGATGGACAGTTCGTAGGGAAAGAGCCCTGGATAATGGGTGCTGGCTACTGGGAGAATGCAACTCCTTTGTTGCGACAGCTCCATTGTGTTTCCAGGCACAATTCAAAGTGCTAGCAAAGGCAGAGTGAGACTATAAGAACAATGAAAACAAGACTATCAGTATTTCTCAGGCAGCAAGTCCTAGGTTGCAACACACCCCAGAACTCTGTCTTCTTTGCTGGTCCCCAAAAACTCTCCTTGGAAGAAGCCCATGTGCCTTTCCATGGGGCTGGAAAGCAGGGGACACATCCAGCTTTTTTCCTGTACCTGAATGTACCTGAAAGGTGCGTACAGAGACTGCCAGAGGCGTCTTACCATGCTTTTAGAAGCGTTTAAGCAGAGAACAATTAGAAATAACTCAAGATCTTGTTTCAAGCCCTTCCCGTAACAACCTCCAGTACAGATTTGTTTTCATTTCTTGATTTACTTTATGTATATGCCTCCTTTCTCCCAGGATGAGACCCAAGGCTGCACTGAAAACTTGCCAGGAATCAAAAAGGCCTTTGACTATTGATGGAAAGGCAGCAAGGAATGGTCCGCTTTGTGTCCCAACTGTGGGGGGGGAAAAAGGGGGGGGGATATAAACAAAAATCATCATCATTATCATGTCAAGGCAGGAGGAGGAGGGTGGCCGTGGGTGGGGCAGTCCCACCTTTGGCGCAAAACCGGACCGGAACCAGAGAGCAAAAAGCGGGTTTGTCCCATCTACTAGCGGGATATGGCATCCCTAACTGTAGAAAGCCACCTTGGCTTGAATCCCAAAGCTGGGGAAAAGGCAGAGTAGACTATAAGAACAACAAGAAGAACTGGGTATGTCTCAGGTAGCAAGTCCTGGGTTGCAACATTCAGCCGCTGGCATCCAGTTAGTGGCAAAGAAAGGCAGACGTCTTCCTTCCATCACTGGCCCCCAAAAAACCCTCCTTGGAAGCAGCCCATGGGGAACAATGTTGTCCAGGTGGCCTGGACAAAAGCCTTTTGGAGTATTTTTGGCCAGAACCAGCACTTCCCCATTCAAAACCAACACATTTGGTGCTTAGGGCCAGCCACTTCGAAGACCTTGTCCAATGGTCCCAATAGTCATAGTAGAGAAGGTAGCAGGAATGGAAGAAGAGTCTCTCCTTTCTTTAATTTGGTCAGGCTCTTTGTGCCCCAACTGTTGGGGAAAAAAGTGGGATATAAATAAATATAATAATGATGACGATCTCCTGAGCATCTCAAGGCAGGCTTCTTTTGGAGGTGCCTTTGGCCAGTGAGCTTGGGATTCTGCCATTCAGGGCTTCCTGAGTCATAACCATTTTTCTGTTCTTGTCGTTCCAGACTCTTCTCCATCTCTCCACAATGAGCTCCATGCCAATTGGTGTCATATCTTCCAATGTCCAAATGCACATTCCAGGTTACTCTGGAAACCCATCTGGATCCTCGGCTGAAGGCCAGGGCCAGAAGTCGTCCATTTCCCCCGGCTTCACCAACCCTGGAGCGACGGGGGTGAGAGCTGACCTGGGGAAGGAAGTTATCATCTATGAGTCCTTAGTTTTGTTTCTCCCACGTGTATTTGGTCTGGGAAATTAGTCAAAGCCACTTGACGGGAGTAGACTCAGCTTGCCTTGGCTCTGCTGATGCCACCCAGGATCTCACTTTCCACAAGAAAGCAGAAGGTCTCCTTCCCGACCGCAGCCACCAACCATGACCCCCTGCTACACATCTACAGCTAAGAATCCCCCAGACCTGGGTATCCCTCATTCATTTCCCAGTTCCTTTGGAGGTTCCCTCTGCCTATTCCTATCATCTTCATCCCATTCAATGTCATATCTTGCAACGTCCAAGTGCACATCCCAGGTTACTTTGGATACCCAGGACCTTATCGCACACACAGTTTTCAACGTTCTGGGGACTGGAGGAGGACGCTTGTGTGCACGCGCATCCTGCAAAAACCGGAGTTTATAGCACACAAAGACGTCCTCCAAGAGGCCCCGTTCCGCCCCCGGCGCACACCTGTTCGCGTCCAGGCCTGATGGGCGTGATTTTTGCCTGACGGATTACCTTCTGTCAGCAAAAAATGGCGCCTGTCAGGCCTGGACGCAAACGGTGCGCTCCGGAGGGCGGAACATGGCCTCTTGGAGGACGTC
>NC_056530.1:31815960-31818918 GCF_019175285.1 Sceloporus undulatus
AGTAAGACCAGTACGTTCTTTAAATCAAAAAAAGTTTTTGGCAACCTCCCCTGATTTTTCCTGTTGGGTTTAATACTTTTCCTATCAATTGTTGGGTCTATCACCCCGTTCCAATCCCCAAGCATCACAATATTCTCATATTCATATTGTAACATAATCTTTTTCAATTTTTGATAGACTTTTTCTTTATTTTCGTTAGGAGAATATACTCCAACCACCAATATTTTTCCACAATTATATTTGATTTCTACACCCACATAATGACCTTTCGTATCTTTGAACATTTCTTTTGCTTCTATTTTTTCATTAATATAAAGTACCACCCCTTTCTTTCTTTTTTCACCAGCTGAAACAAATTCTCTGCCTAATTTTCTACATTTTAGATATTTGATTTCTGTGTTCTTAATGTGGGTTTCTTGGAGGCATATTACATCCAATTTTAGTTTCCCCAAATAGTGGTTTATTTTATTCCTTTTACAGAGGTTGTTCAACCCCTTTATGTTCCAAGACAGGTATTTAATTGTACTATTCATTTACAGTTTCGCCTTCTCCTAAAATTAGTAAGTCACCCCTGGGATCTAGTTCCTCATTGATATCTTCATCCGTATCTTTGATGAAGAGTATATCGTTTTGTTTTTTATGATCTTCATTTTTGTCATCTGCTCCTTTGTTTTGTTGTGTTTTATTCTGCTCTCCACATGTTTCTTCTTGTTCTAGATCTTTCAAAAGATCTTCAAGAAAGTCTCGTGCTTCCCATATGTTTGTTAATCTCACTTTCCTTTGTCGGTATCTTAATGAGATACCTTCCGGGGTTTCCCATCGGTATCGTATTCCATTTTCCCGTAGTACCCGTGTCAGGAAGGCGTATTCTTTCCTCCTTCTTAACACATTATTAGGTATATCTTTCAGAAGTTGCAATTCTACACCGTCTACTATTTACTTGGCCTCAAAATGGCGTTGTAGTATTTGTTCCTTCATCTGGGTGCGGACAAAGTAAACGACAATATCCCGTGGCAGTTTTTTCTGTTTCGCCACCCACGAGTTCACGCGGAAGGCTTTATCAAGCTCGATCTCTATCAGATCCTTTTCCTTATCTAGAAATTTCGCCAAAATATCAGTCATTGTTTCAAAAGTGTTTTCATTGTCTGCTTCCGGAAGTCCTCTAATTTTCAGACATCTTTCCCGCCATTTCTGTTCCCAAATTGTTCTTTCATCTTGACTTTCTTTCCGCTTCTCAATTTCCTCCTTCAATTTCTCCTCTAATTCCTGGTTTTTCTTTTCCAAAACTTTCACTTTGGCTTTTACTTGTCGCACATCTGTAGTTAACGTTCTAATGGCCTGATTGATCTCCTTAAACTCTTCTCTTACTCCCTCTTTTATCTCTATCTTCATTCTCTCCATGTCATGTTTTAAGTCCTCTTTATCTCTCTTCATATCAATTCGCAATTCTTCCTTATCTTTCTTCATATCTTGGCGTAATTGTCTCATCTCATCAAGTAACATTGAACACATATCTTGTGTGTTGGGTCTAGTTAAATCAGCAGACGATCTTCTTTGTGTTTGTTGTTGTTGTTGCTGTTGCATTTTATTCACTTGCGATCTGGTTGTTGCCATCTTTTATTCTTTGTCTGTTTCTATTTGTCTGCTAGAATATTTTCCCTGTCTTTCCTGTATATCAAACACTCTAATAGCTCCAACACTTACAAGTAATTTGACTTTTTAAACTTCTAGAAATCTAACTTAAGGAGTTAGACTGTAAAATGCACACTACGTTCTAATTCTTAACCTGATTACCTTAATGTTCAGCTATGAAGCCCAAAACAATTGTCTAATATAGTTTCTATTGGGTAAGTATTTAAATTCTCCACCAGGTGTCGCCCTTGTACAGCTTAACTGTTTGTATCTTTATTTTTTCCCTATCTGGGTTATTTTCACCCACAGGTGTGTTTTGCAATTTCTTATTCCCGCACCTGGAGGTAGAACACAGCTGTGGTCAATTTTGTTAGTATTAATTTTGTTTAGCTTTCTTTTCTTTAACTTGATCACACTCACCGAAGTTTAGAGTTTCTTATTGGGCTTTTTAATCACTACAGGGGCTCTATTTTCCTTAATTCTTCAGGCTATTCTCCTATAATTCCTCCCACCTCAGACTTCAAAAAACCGTACCACAAATCAGTCAAAGTTCAGCACTATAACTTAACCACAGTTTATAACAACATTATCTCTACTTATGCAATTAAATATAGCAGGTTTAACTGTCCTTTCGCTTGTCTGTTCCGTCTTCAACTCCGTCCTCCAGTCCGTCCTCCAGTCCTCCGTCCGGCTTTCCTCTCCTGCAGTTCACCTCTATATCGGTCTTCTTGGGCTGTTATAATGTCTTATTTTAGCGGGTTAAAGTGTTGTAGATGTCTCAACCTTGTCCTCTTTATCCACCAGCCCACTGCACCGCTTTCCCCCGTACTCTACTTTCCCTCCGTCTCAAAATCCTCCTTTGTCCTCCAACCGCCGCTCTCCGTCCTCCAGTCTGCTTTTCTTTCCCCACTGGATGCCTTCTCCCTTGCGGTGTTAACTCCTCAATCCCAAGGATATTTATACCGCCCGGAGTTCTGACAGTTACAGTTGATTAAAGGACTTTTAAAGTCTTTTAAGATCAAGTTTTATTAGTAGAGTAGAGTAGAGTCATTTATTGGTTATTAAATTCACAGTGTGTCCTTCGATTCCGCCGGGTCTTTGCTCCGTTGATAAACTGTTGATTATCTTCGCAGGGGCTTGATGTTGCTGTTTTTACCTCTCGCCGAGCAACCAGCCTGCGTTGTTCCGTTGCTATCTGAGTCAAGCCGAAGAATCACTGTATCTCTGAATCCAAACTAGGAAATAGAAACACCATCCAAAAGATTTCTTGTTGAAGTGTCCAAGACTGCAGAAAGGAGCTGCATTAATTTGAAGGTTTTTAAGATT
>NC_056530.1:31819018-31887941 GCF_019175285.1 Sceloporus undulatus
AAGCCTAAAAATAAGAAGACATGAATAATAATTATAATGATGATAATTATAGTAATAATAATAATAATATCCGAAGCGGCAGCAGGCTGGGTAGTTAAAGTGGTCTCAAACTGGGCTATTTCTGCAGCCACCCTGATTTAATTTTATTTATTTTAATTTGTTTTTTATTATTTTTATTATTTATTTATAATTAATTAATTAATTATTATTTAGTTATTTATGATTTTATACACTGAAAAGTCACACTCTCTCAGCCTCAGAGGAGGGCCATGTCAAACCCATATTCTATTTATTCATTTATTTTTATTATTTTTTATTTATTTTTATCTTTTATTTTTAATTTTATTTTTTGTCTTTTTAATTTTTAATTTTATAATTATATTTTTTATAAAATTATATAATAATTATATAAAATAAAATAAATTTTTATATAATTTTATATAATTTTATAATATTAAATTATAATAGTAATATTAATTATATAAATTACATACACACACACACAGAAAACACTGGATCTGCGGTTATATATATATACGGTACATACATACATATATATTATATATATGTAATTTAATATGTATACACACACAACATTTGATCTGCAGGGAGAGCTGGAGTACAAATATATGATTATGATTATGATTATGATTACTATTACTATTATGACGCTCCTGGAAAGACGTGAAGTCAAAGGCTTTCATAGTTTCCTGTGGGTTTTCCTGCATCTATGGCTGGTATCTTCAGAGAAAGGTTTTGCAACTTCCAGAAAGCAGTCGCAGAAGCCTTGCAAATGCTCTCCATGCTCAGCTGGAGACTCGCACTCAGAACCTCTCTCTCCCATGAACATCAGCCTCACGGAAATGGAGAACTTGAACCCTGATCAGGAGCCTAGGATCTTTTCCCATTCCTCCAGCCTTATCTTTGCAAACCTATAATGTCGGTTTCTCACAACCTAAAAGGCAAAAGCGGCAAGGAGATGATGGAGCCAGGCGTGCGAACGACCAGCCCCGGTGCGTGCGAGTCGCACAGGGAATGAAACCAGACTCGCGCCGCCAGACGGACGCATGACGCAGGCAGTGGTTTGGGTTTTCCGCCAAGCGGCCTTTAGCCCTCAAATGCAGAACTAGTAACTCTTTGGCCACAGTCCTTGGCTGATACTCCTCTTCTTGAGTTTCCTGTGATGCATCACAAGCAAACGCTTTGCAGCCAAGGTTTGCTCTCCTTGGCCGGGATTTGCTTCCAGGACCCCTGGATGCTCAAGGCCCATTGAATACAAGGGCAGAGTCCTATACAGTAGTCTTCCTTACTGACAATGGCACAACCAAGGTTGGCTTTTGGGAATGTACATATATACATATATCCAAGCCATGGACGGTTGAAAGCTTGGAAACGGAGGGCTAAGTCATAATAATCATGAGAACCATGAAAGGAAATGATGCATTGCGCCTTTTCTGGCCAAATTCGGTGGATGGATTGGGGAGGATGTGATCTGCAGTCCTTAGGGAGGGAAAGAGGATCCCCAAATAGCGACAGATGTTCCTCTTTGCATCTCTGTTCCTCATTAAACCGCAACAAAGCCATTGGAGGCCATGGTTTAGTTGCATCTGGAAGGAAGCATCTCGGCGCATGAGGTTCAGAAAGGGCAGCAAGGGATTAATTCTGCAGAAAAGGGAGGATCTCCTTCTTCCGAAGAAGAGCATGCGTCACGAGTTCAAGTCACGGTCGCTGCAAAGAAAACCTACCCGGAAAGCAGAGGCTTCATGGCCTCTTTGTTGCTGAAAAACACAAAGGCCAATCCAATGGGACAGATGTCTTTTTATTAAAACTATCATCATATAAAATACACATATGGCAATGTACAGTGGGCCCTTGGTCCCAGGGCCACAGACTTTGGCGCACAGTAAAGCATGTCTCTGTGATACAATTCATGTTCATTTCATTGAAAGAAAGAAGAGGAGGGACCTGTTTTTTGTGGTTTTGCACCCAACTTTGCAAACCTCTGCCGTTTCCGCAGAAAATGCTATGCTCTGCTAAACCTTTTCTTTCTTCCTTTCGTCCTTCCTTCCTTTCTTTTTGCATTTTTACTTTTTTAAAATATATATATACTGTATTAAAAACCATCACAGAAGTACAAAATAGTTTTTATGGCAAACGCAAGAAAAAGCACATAACGGAGCTGCACGGTGTAACATCACAAGACGGCATCAAAACAATGCTGCAAATGTGTCCCTTTCTTCCAAAAGCATTTCCTATGACCTAAAAACGAATACAAATTGATGTTTGACATCCATTTTAGGAGGAACCCAGCAACTGGATGGGAATCTCTGACCTGACTTTGGTACTTTTCTAATGACAGGCTATAAATAATGGGAGGGAAACAAAACACAACGAAGGAGAGGCTGAGAAGAAAGGTTTGCAAGAAAACAAGGAACTTAAAAAGGGAAGCGTTACACTGCATTGCTGTCATTTCGGACCCAAACTCGGGGTCAGGAGGGGAAGATATATACATATATCTAGCTCAGGTGTGGATTTCCGTGACAACTTCCGTAAAAAACCACCTGCAATTTTCTGAGTTGATGTTCCTGGTTCACATGAGGCTGAAATAAATCTGGAAGTGCATTTGGCTCTCTATGACCTCTTCATCCATCCATTGGATGACGTACCATCCACCCATCCATAGTATCATCCATCCATCCATCCATCCATCCATCCATCCATGGACATTGGAATATGACTCTGGAGTCCTGGGTTCGATTCCCGTCTTGCCCACAAAACCCACTGGTTGAACTTGGACAAGTCACACTCTCTCAGCCTCCAAGGATGGCATTAGCAAACCTCCTCTGAACAAACCTTGCTAAGAAAACCCCTTCAAGTCACCATAAGATGGAATGGACTTCAAGGCACATAAGAAGAAAGTCACATTAAGGAAACTCTGGGTGCGTCTGCATTGCAGAAATAAACCCAGTGGCACTGGAGGTCTCCAATAGAGAAGGCTAAGTGTCTCACAAAACGACAAAACAACAAAACAAGTGTCCCAAAGCATCCAGTGTCCATCCATCAGACGACCGGGTCAGGAAGGTGAGAGGGAGACTGGACCATGGCATAGATGGTCGGAGATCCATCCGCTGGACTGCCCTTGGAGAGCCTGTCAAGCTCCTGGAAAGAGAAAGAAGAAACATCAACATGGAGATCTTGAGATGCAAAATGCCATCCCTTGCAATGGGAGGTTGTTGCTCCTATTGTTTCCAGTATATGGTGACCCCAAAGGCGAACCAGTAACTGGGATTTCTTGGAAAGGGTTTTCAGAGACCCTTTGCCATTGCCTTCCTCTGAGGCTGAGAGAGAGCGACTTGCTCAGGGTCAGCCACTGGGTTTAATGGATGAGCAGAGATTTGAACCCTGGCCTCTAGAGTCATAGGGGCTCGAAAGACTGGCATTTCAAGCTGTGATAGGGCTGAGTATTCACATGCTCCAAGCCCTTCTTTCTCCATGGGGCACCATTATGGCATGCGAGCATCCAGATGGCACATGTCACGATGGTGTCCCTTGTGTGCTGCTGCGCACAAGGGGCATCATAACGCCACGCTGCGCCATTTATGACATCCCTTCTATGGCGCAAAAAGGAGCTTGATGCGCCTATCTTTACAGCCCCTTCATCCAATGCTCAAACCACTATTCCATGTAACTCCACCATATGGCAACCCTTTCCAATAGTAGTAGTAGTAGTAGTAGTAGTAGTAGTAGTAGTAGTAGTAGTATTTTCTTACCCACCTCTCCCCATGGATCAAAGCAGGCGACAACAACAGTTAATGAAAGAGCAGTTAAAACACACATTGGTTTAAAAGGAGAAACAAGACGCACACCTACATGGCTCAGGTCCACATTATTTGGCAGACCGTTTCTCCTGGTATGAACCTGCCCAGACGCTGAGATCCTCTGGAGAAGCCCTTCTCACCATCCCAACACCTTCACAAAGACGTTTGGTGGGGACACGAGAGAGGGCCTTCTCAGCGGCTGCCCCTAGACTCTGGAACTCCCTGCCCAGGGAGATAAGAAAGGCTCCCTCCTTGATGGCTTTCCGACGACAGGTGAAGACCTACCTGCTCAAACAGGCATTTAAGGAATCACTATAAGAACAGGCAGGAATGTTGGACTAGTTTAATCATTCTGTTTAATGCATGTCATTTATCTATTTATTTTTAAAATGTTTTAATTGTACTTTTTGTTTGTTTGTTTTTTAATTGCTGTGAAGCCGCTCTGAGTCCCAGTCCTGGGAAAAGAGCGGGATATAAATAAATAAATAAATAAATAAATAAATAAATAAAATTTACAAATCCCAAACCCGCTGTTCTCTGGGTTTTCCTGCTTGGGGTAAAACCTAAGTAAAAACCCAGGGGCTTTTTGGCTGGATGTATTGAAGGGGGTTTTGCCTTCCTCTGAGGATGAGTGTGACTTGTACAGGGGCTTTCCAGAGCTGAATGGGAATTTGAACCCAGGACTCATGCTATCTCTATTGGAGTACTGTATTCAGGCATCTTTCCCTTTAAACCCCTTTGCAATCCAAATCCTGCCTTCCTCATCTGCTTCAGAGAGTTTTTGCTGGACGTCAGCCGGACTTTGCTGACCAACGGCCAGTCTCTTGGCCAAAGTGGCCCTGGTGTCCCAAGCCACAGTCAAAGATTTGGGAATTTCCAATTTAAAGAGGAAGAAAAACAACACAAAACAAAGACATGCATCCAGGCAGATTGTGCCAAGAGCCTGCAAAAGCATCCCTTTCGGATTGCAGGTCCCAGTATCCCCCCAATTAGGATTTATCAACCTGGGGTATATCCACACTGCAGAATTTAAAGCAGTTAACACCACTTTCATTAAAATAGTTCGACACCACTTTAATTGCTGTGACTCTATCCTGGGATTTGTAGTTTGGTGAGGGACCAGACAATTAAAATGGCATCAAACCGCATTAATTCTGCAATGTGGATACACCCCAAATTGCTCCTCAAACGATCGTATTTCCCCTTTTTGCACCAGCAAACTACAAGTCCCAGGATCTGACAAGAACGGAGCCATGGAGGTTAAACCGGTGCCAAAGTGCATTCATTCTGCAGTGTGGACACATCCCAAATTGATCCCAGAAAGCTCCCAATTTCCGTTTTTGCATCATTTGTTAGACAGCATATATCTTGCATTTGAATGCTGTATTTGAACAAGGCTCTTTTTTCCAAATCATTAGCTTTATGCAAAAGCAAATGTTTGCTTTCCTTGGTTAAACAGGGATTAGACAAGGGTTTGCTTGTTTCTTAGCAGTAGGTCCAGAGAAAATAAGCTGCAGTTTTCTTTGTGGTGCGTTAAGACCCCTAAAAGATATAAACAACAACAACAACAATATCCTCTCCCTATGGATCGAGGCAGGTTACAGAATGCAGTTCAGTACTTAATGCAATACATAATGCAATGAAATATGAAAAGATATCCTTTCTTTGCCCTCCTTGCTTGGCATCATAGGGTTGGAAGGACCCCAAGGGTCATCTAATCTGACCCCCTTTAGCTATATAAGAATATACAGCAAAAGTGTTTCCAGAGATGACCATCCAACCTCTGTTTAAGAGGAAACATTTTTGGAACGATGCCTTCACCCAAAAAACAAAACAACATGTGCGCATCTGTGTTTGCATTGCGTGTTTTGCTAAAGAGTTTGATTTATGGTTTGGAGAAGATTATCTTGGCAAGAAAAGCCCAGGAGAGGTTCGTCTTGGGGTCAAACATTAGACATAAATGACTTTAAGGCACGCAACAGCAACAATGATTGCATTTCTAACAAAAGCTGGAAAAAACAACCCTCTTCCATTTTGATGATCTGAAAGGGCTTTTAAGAGCATGCTCTTCTGTAGGTTTTTATCATTCCACCAATTAAATACAGTGCATTTTTTCCCAAGGGTTTTAACTCTATAAATCATTGAATTGCATTTTAACAAGCACTTTCTGCATGTTTTAATTTAGGTTTTCCTAGATGTTTCTATTGCAACACTAAATGCAATATAGTCCAGCTAAAAATGGATGCTAAAAACCCACCACTTAAAGGCCTCCAGGAGTTGTCCATCCAACCTTTCCATTTAAAGGCCTCCAAAGAGGACAAGTCCTCCATCTTTTGGATGAGTCCGTATCCCACTATTCAACATCCCTTGCAGCCAAGAAGATCTTCCTAATAACTTAGGTGGGATCAATTTCTTGCAATGTGGATCTATTAGTCTCTGGAGCAGCGGAAAACTAGGTCCCTCCATCTTATTCCTCCATGGCATTCTTTCAGGCGTTTAAAGTTGGATCCATCGTCTCACCTCTCCATCTTCTCTCCTCCAAATCAAACCTATCCAGCTCCCTAAACCCATAAAACTGGGGGTTTCTAGACCCTTTTCCATTTTGGTCAACCTTCTCTGGACGTGTTTCCAGTTTGTTAAATTGTGGTATCCAAAACTAGAGACCATATTCCAGGTGAGGCCTGACCAAAGCAGAATGGAGTGGTACTATTAGTTCCCTTGATATAGACACTTTGGCGGGTTACAGACCGCCGAAAAGCGGCAGTCTGCTGCCACCGCCGGTTGCAGCATCCGGAAACCGCAGCAAATGGCGCGGTTCCCGGACGCTGCAAAGAAGGAGCACGAAAATCGCACTCCTTCCTGCGTCCCGGAAGAGATGCCGCAAGTGCTGAAGCACACACTCACGGCGTCATTTCTGTGGCGCGACGTGTGGACGCAGCGCGTCTGCTACGTCAAAATGGCGGCGGCCGTGTGGAACGGCCACCGCCATTTCATACACTCTCAGTCCATACTAGGGTTAGGGGCGTCTGGAAGAGATGCCCCTTTCTAACCCTAGTACGTGCTGAGCACGTACTTTCCTGCCCGTTTGTAACGGGCCTTTGATACAGCCTAGGATCGCATTGGCCTTTCTAGCTGCAGCGTTGTTTCACATTCGGATTCTGACTTACTAAGACCCCTAGATCCCTTTCTTTTGTCCTGATCCAGGCTGCGAGGCTTTTAAATGAATGATATTCCTGGAAAGGGTTGCGCTGGTGAGAGCAAGGCAAGCAGATGTCAATATTTCATTTGTGAAATGAATAACCTGATCTTTGGCTGCAGCAGGTGCAGACACAAATACAAGCTGCCCATTGTTTGACTTCAAGGAAAGATTTGGATTGCAAGCAATTTTTTTGTATAAGAGTTGTAAAACCAAATTCTCAGACCATAAACTGAATGAGTCTCAGCTCAAAGTCTTCCAATGGACTTGGCAGGGTTTGGCAAAATGAGTTGGTCTCAAAAAGATATTAAAATAAGCATTGGAGCATAGCGATCCACCTGGCTTTCCAACTGTCCCAAATGTCATTGTTTGCAAAGGTAACTCAGTGGCGGCTGAGGATTCTGGAAGTTGTAGACCCCACACTTTCCCTTGTTCTGGAACGTTTGGAGATCCTTTCCCCCATATGGCCAAATGCACCTAGAACACCTTTCTTCATCTAGAACTTGCAAATCAATATGACATTTCTAAACTTACTCCAACCTGCATTTTTTGTTCAATGAACAGTAACATAAATGCAGATTGCAAGGGAGTAAGTTTTGGAATGAATATCAGTTAGCAAGGTTCTGTGGATATTGCTTTTTTGGACTAAAAGAGTTTGAAGTGGATGGAGAAATGGGGCGGAAAGGATTGTTGTAGAACAGGTGGAAATATTTGGGTTCCTGATTCATTTTCCATGCAAGGCTTTGATTTTTGGGGGATGACGCATTGGCAGGACGGACCTCCGCATGTGTTTCCATGTTATTTCTGGGGGAATAGATAGGAGGTGGGGCATCTTTTCTCCATGCCAAGCAAGCCATTCCTGGGATGGGTTGCAGCCTCCATCGAACAGCTGGGAATATATCATCCTTTCTGCCAGATGAAGGTATTTCCATAAGATCGCTTCTTCCTGGGGGAATAAATAGGAATCGGGGCACCTCTCCAGGCCTTTTCTCCATGCCAAGCAAGCCATTCCTGGGATGGCTTGAACAGCTGGGAATATACCATCCAATGCAACTCCTAGTGCTTCCTCTTTAGCAAAAAGTAATAGCAACTTCCTTTGTTGCTGCTAGGCTCTGCTTTTGACATTGCCCTGGGGTTTGGTTAAAATATACTATGAGTAGTTTAGTTATCCGGCAAACGACTTATTTTCCTGATTTGGATTAATCCTCTGCCTTCCCACATTTCCAGCTGGTTTTGAAAATGTCCCGGTTCCTCTCTCCTTCTCCCACTTTCTCCATTTGGCCTCAGATGATGTCTATTGGAAACTGGGTCCAAATTGCAAACGTTCCTTGTCCTCAGAAGAGGAAAGAGAGGATAGAATCTCCTTCCCAGTTGGATCGGGCAAAAGCAAACCGCTGCCCTTTCTCCTGGCTTGTCTTTTCCTCCCCATAAATAACATTTGCCACTTTGACCGCAACTCCGATGTTTCTCAGGACCCATGGGTCCCGGTTTTGAGCTCTGAAATGCTGGAGATGCGAGGCCAGAATTGCAAATTCTTGTGTTTCTCAAGAGCCAGAAAGGACTTGCAAAGGCGAATGAGAATTATAGCCAAATGGGCAGGGAGATGTCAGAAAAACAGGATAATGGGAGCCTGGTTTTTTTATAGCATTATTATTTTACAATGGTATTTATACCTCGCCCTTTATCCCTAAAGGCTGGCTGGAATATGTCCTGGCGCTTGACAGCTGCACAGCGGAGGCGAATTAAGCTGATACCCTTTGCAAACACAACTTTTCAGGAGGACTCAAGGAAGAGGTCACCTCTCGTGACATTCAGCACCAGGAACCAGATCAGGCAAAACGCAGCTTCATATTTCCAAACCTCCCACTTCTCATGCTCCAACCCCCCCCCCCCCAAAACCAAGGAAACCCTTTGGGAGACCTTGGGCAAGTCTCACTCTCTCAGCCTCAGAGGAGAGCCATGGTGCCAAACCCGCCCCTGAAGAAATGTTGCCAAGAAAACACTTGCCTTAGGATCACATAAAGACATGACCTGAAAATGTCCACAAAGACAAATTGTAATCACACCTTCCTTTTGGGAACAGGTTGTTCCTATTCACATTCCTGGGTAAGTTTTTGGAAAGCAGATACTCATCTTGAACGGAGAGCTCTAGGTCTTGGATGCCTGCCCCAAACTTTACAAATTGCCGATGGAGTTGGGGTCCCTTTCCGGTAAAGGAGAAAAATATGGACTATCTCCTAACACTTGCAGGGGGAGTATAGCCAAGGGCTGTTTTAATCCTCTTTTATTTGCAATAATCAATAATTCAGATTATTTGGACAGCTGGAGCGTTCCCTTGTAATCGCTGCTTATCATTGCTTGGCTTTTATTGCATCCATTTCTTCTGAGCAACGGTAGAAATGATAAGATAAAATGGGAGTAATATTGGATTTGTGTGTTCTCATGGTTCAGTTGCTTTGGCTGACAAAGCCATTTAAAAAAAGTAATTAACATTAAAATTAAAATGGAAACCGGTGCCAGGTGCACAAGTGGGCAGGGAGTTCTTCCGGAGCCATTTTGGCACTCTTTTGGAAGAGGCGAGTTCAAGTCACCACCCACAGCATCTCAGCAGCTGCATCCGAAGGTCGATTTCTCCAAGATAGGTGCAAAAAGTTGCAAGAGGTTGTTAAGGAGGTGTACTTTTAAGGATTTATAGTTTTTGGTCTTGAGAGGCATCAGCATGGTGCAGTGATATGAGCATTGGACTCTAGGGATGCATCCATACTGCAGAATTAATACGGTTTGGCACCGCTTTAACCGCCATGGCTCCATGCTGTGCAATTCTGGGATTTGTAGTTTGGCGAGATACCCAGCCTTGGTAAATAAATTGGTAAATTTAGGATGACAGCAATGCTACCGGCAATGAAAGGCTGCATCCACACCGTAGAATCAATGCATTTTGACACTGCTTTAGCTGCCATGGCTCAGTGCTTAGGGATCCTGGGATCTGTAGTTTTGCTTTGGCACAGAGCCCTCCATGCTCCCTATAGCATGGAGCCATGGCAGTTAAAGAGGTGTCTTGCTGCTGTTGTTGTTGTTGTGTGCCTTCAAGTTGTTTCTTCCGATGGGGCTTGCCATGGCCATTCAACTTAAGGTGACTTTAAGAGGTTTTCTTGGTAAAAATGTGTTCAGAGGAGGTTTTCCATTGCCATATTCTGAGGCTGAGAGAGTGCAACTTGGTTAAGGTCACCCAATGGGTTTCCATGGCTGAGCCAGGGTTTGAATCCTAATCTCTTAGTCATAGTCTGATGGTTGACCCACTCCAAACCGCATTAAATCTGCAGTGTTGCAGCATCCAAGGAGAACAGGGTTCGAATCCCCACCTGGCCATGGAAAGACTTGGGCAATTTGCCTTCTCTGAGCCAGAGAGGAAGGCCATGGTTTCCAAAGAAATCTTGTCAAGGAAAGCAGTTCTGCCAAAGGAGGAGAGCTGGAGGGACTCTGAGCACTTAGGAGAAAGTGCAAAGAGATGCTGGTGCCAAATACCCAAATCTTGTGTTGTGTTGTGCAACAATCTCACCTGGTCATTGTCCCTTACGTTTTGGACTTCCATGTACTGATCTTCAGGAACCTTATTTGCTTCCAAGGCAGAGTCCGCTGCAGAATCTAGTGGCTCTTCTAGTATTTCTGTAAGATTCAGAGCCCAGGATAAACCATACAAGGACAAAATCCCAAAGCATCACCTGGAAGAGACTTGTGCACCCCCAAAGTGTCCTGATTTGGCAAGAACAGCCCCAATTCATCTAACCCTAACCCTGACTGAGACCAAGATTTCCGTATCTCAACTTAGGCTGCATCCACACTGCAGAAATAATGCAGTTCAGCACCGCTTTAACTGTCATAAATCAATGCGATGGGATCCTGGATCTTGCAGTTTGTTGTGGCCTTCTGATAGGCAAACTACTGATCTCGGAATCTCTATACCATTGAGTCATGGCTGTTAAAGCAGTATCAAACTGCTTTATTTCGGCACTGTAGATACACCTTGGGGCATCAATTGTCCTAAATACTAAGAAGTCTTCTGTTTAGCTGCGCTTGCAATCATTTTGCTGGCCCCTTTTCACAGATCCTAGAATATATTTCTAAATACTGAACTACCTTACAAAATATGGCAAACCCCAGAACTCCGTATCATTGAGCCATCATGACTGTTAAAGCGGTATCAAACTGCTTTATTTCCGGAGTGTGGATACACTATGAGACTTCGACCATCCTAAATACTAAGAGAGGGCTTCCATTTGCTGTGCTTGCACTTGGTCATTTTGTTGCCCTCTTTTCCTGCATCCCTAAAATACATTTCTAAACCCTAAAACCAAACTTTTGAATCCTTGCAATGCTAGAAATCTGGGGGATGAAGGAAAAATGTCACTTGGGGGGTGACGAATTCTTATTTGGGGCCGCAAAGCTTTCGTTCCCACACTGAGCCCCATTGCTATACCTCTGGCCATGAGACTGGAAAGGTAACCTATGGAATTACAATGGGAAAACATACAAGGGCAGGATGTTATTGCAAGGAAGGGGATGTTTTGGCTTGGAGAGGAAAGGGCTTCCTTCCTCTCTTTCGGGAATTGCCTTACCTTCACTGCAGCGCGGCTGTTTCCTCCTTTTCTTCCAAATCCAGAAGCCTGACACCAACACAACCACAATCGCAATGGGAAAGATCAGCCACCAGTGTTCTTGTCTGCCATCTGCAAAGAAAGACAAAGTCTCTTTAGGTAGGAAGCATCTTTTTGGGTTGCAAATGGAAGAAATGGCCAGAAAGGATAGCCTCTGCTTCCATGGATAACCCCTTCCCACCATCTTAAACGGCAACAGTATCTTGACAACCTGTGACTAACATCACTATATACATACATACATACATATATATATATTCCTTGTATGATTCTAAACATCTTTGCCTGGCGAAGATGCTGGCGGAGCTTTGAAAGCTTGCATCGTGCATTTTGTGCATTTTGTATGGCCCAATAAAACTGTTTTGTGGGTTTGGGATGTTATTGTGCTATATGGCCAACCCTGGATTTATGTCATCTAGTGAGGGTTACTGGAACAGAATACTTTCAAAAGGAAAATTAGCCGATGGGCAATCCATGAAAACATTGCAGTCCGAAATCCGGTGCGTTAGGGAAATCCATAGTTTGGTAGGAGACCTTGCAGAGAACAAAAGGTTTCCGTAACCTTTGTTTTTGGAAATGTGCGCAGGCGGAGAAGAAGGGAGAAGAGAGCTCAAATTACTCCACGCCTTTCTCAACAAATTGTATTCCTTCCAAATGCAAAACAAGAAACTAATGGGGAGAAAAAAGAATTATGTAAACTTTGCCAAACTTTGTCAGGATGATTGATGCAATCTGTAGCTACGTTCCCAAAAAGCAATGAGACCAAAAGTAAACACTTTGTTCAGGGCTGGAGTCAAAGTATATCTGCTTTTTCCAGGGTTTTCTTTGCAGGGGGGAGGGGGGCAGTGCTATAGTACTATATATTGTGTTTTAACTCTGGGCTTGTGTGTTTTTAATGGCGGTTTGTATTTTAACTGGTATAGCCCACCTCAGGGCAGGAAAGAAGGACGGAGCAATGGATGCAAGCGACAGGAAAAGGGATTCTATGGCCTCATTCCCACTACCTTGTAAACTGGATCACAATTCGGTCTGAACTGTTTCAAAAGACCCAGGTTTCCATTTAAATCGAATCGCTGAAACGATTTGGTGGGGGGGAATGCGCCAGAACCATTTAAACCCGCGTCTTTTTGACACTGATTTTTTTCTGCGTCTTTTTGGACAAACTGATTCTGCACAAGCGTGAACCGGATGTAGATTGGAATCGATTTAAATTTGTCCGTTTTTGAAACAATTCATTTGTGAATGGGAACCGCAAGCGGGTTGTTTTATTAACAGGGAGATCGGGATAAACAAGGGGCGAACCACGCTCTGCTGTCGAATCGATCAATCGATTCAGATTGCACACCACATTTTTATTTGTAAGAATGAGGTCTTGCAAAGATAGGTAGGGAATGGGGTCTGCCTAAACATTACATCCCAATGGTAAGAGCTGTTCAACAATGGAAGATGCTGCTTTGGAGAGCAATGGAGTCTCCTTCTTTAGAGGTCTTTAAACAGAGGCTGGATGGCCATCTCTCAGGGATGCTTTGATGGAGAGTTCCTGCATGGTGGAATATAAAGTTGGACTGGAGCAGGGCCCTTCTTGGGGGTCTCTTCCAACGCAAGGATCCTGTAAAATGGAGATGGGGGGCACTGAATGACTCACCTGGACGGGGGCAGACGCTGGTCAAGTCAACGGAGGCTATCTTGCGATCGGCCAGATTGGTGACCAGGCAAGTGACATTGGATTCTGTTGGGTTGGACAAGTGGATGTGCCATCCTTTGGAGGAGAACCAATACCAATCTGGATCCCCTTCTAAGGGTCTGAGGGCATCCCCAATTTTCCAGGAGACATTGAGTCCTCCTTTTTCGGACACCAGACATTGCAAGGTTACGTTGCATTCAGATGAAGAATTGGGGGTTTCTTGGAGGAGATGAATTTGTGGCTCTGGAACGGGGTCTGTTAAAAATAGAGAAAACACTCCAGTCGTCCATTCCAAGAAGAGACAAAATCAACTCAAAGGGTTAATATTTCACTTTAACAATATCTACCTCATCTCTCCTGAGGCTGGCATAGAGGACAATAGATGTTTTCCATCAGAGATCTTTGCATTTTTAAAAGGCGTGTGATGTATCCCAGTATCTGGTAACCATTCTGAACTGTACCAACTACCAGTCGTCTACACTGTCGAAGTAATGCAGTTTGACACCACTTTCCACGCAGTAGCTCCATCCCATGGAACACTGGGATTTGTAGTTTTGGAAAGTGAGCCTCCTCTGCCAAAGAGTGCTGGCTCCTCACCAAACTACAGCTATGGCAGTTCAAATGTGGCCAAATTGCATCATTTCTGCAGCATAGATACACCTTAAAATGTGCACACATTTAAAAAAAATAAATACAAAACATCTTAAGGCTAGTCTACACATAAGTATGTTATGCAAACTGCTGTAGATTTTTGCACATTTGCATTCACTTTTGTGTGCAAATTTGCATTTAATTGCATCTAATGTGCCCAAAATGCGCAGCCATACAAATCCATGCAAAGCACAAGAACAGCCACACTTGCAATAATGTGCATTTATGTAGATTTCCATGGATACTACAGTAAAAACCATTAAGTCTTTTTCTGGGGAGTTGAGGACTTTTTTGGGTCTCCCCAAAGAAAATCCCAAACTCCAATAAATCACATGTGATCAGATCACAGTCTATTTTAATGCTGTAGACAAGTTGAAGTTAATGAGGAAACAGGTATATATATATATATATATATATATATTTGGTGGGGGAGATTCATACAAAAATATGCACCTACCTTTCGGAATAAATAAGCAGGAAATAAAAATGATTGAGGAAAAGAAGGAAGTTTTTCTCATCCTGGTATGAATCTCCATGAATGGCTGTTGGAAAAAACCCTATTATAAGGAATAGAATACCAGTCTGTTGTCTTCTCCAGCTTCAGAGCCGGACTGATGGAGATGGTCCAATGACTAATAAATGAAACAGTACAATAACTACTTACCATAAATCGTGAGACGGAAACAGTGTTCTTCAATCTTTGCTGGATGAAGCCTAACCCGAGCTTTATAGACTCCACTGTCCTCCTTCTCCAAATTTCGGATCCTCAGCGTGGTCTCATTGACCAGTTCCAACCTCATCCCAAACTGGTCTTTGGGATTCGGACGCTCCCATTTCCCATCTCTGAATTCGGCAATGGATAACCCTGTCCCATTTTGAGGCTGGAAGTCCCATTCAACCCTTGTCACTTCTTCCGATGGGGAGATGTTACTGACAGACAGCAAGGTGGATCTTCTCAGGACCCCATTGACCCGATGGAGAGGCGTCTGCACTGCATCATTTACGGCACCTTTAAAATGGTGGGAATGGATGGATGCAGAGAGAAAAGGAAAGGAAGAAATGTCAAATAGAATGATAAAGGGCAGAATCCGCGGATGATAGACCAGATGTTTAAAAGACCCCAAAATCCCTGGTTTTGTTCCTGTCGTTTCTGATTTTATTTTGGAGATCCAAACACATTTCGATTATCTCTGTATGCTCCTGGTATGATCAGAAACTTTTTCTACTACTTCCCCAAGTTGGTTTATTTTAACCTAGTACAGTATAAAATCCCCAAATCACCATCAGAGAGATAACAAGCATGGATTTGCAGGAACTAAGCAGAGTTGCTGTTGTTGTTATTTATTATTATTCCAATTTTGTTGTTGTTTACTGCCCTGCAGTTGACCCCGACTCATGGCAATCCTGTGGATGGGACAACGAAATTGGAATAGTAACATTAATAACAACAATAATATTTATTTCTTACCTGCCTCTTCCATTGGATCGAGGTGGGGAACAAGAGTTAAAAACCTATAATCTAAAACAAGACATCCGTTTAAAAAGGACAAATAAGATGTACGCATATCAAAACAATCCTCCTTTAAAATTCACAATTTAAACAAAGGAAGGACAAAGTCATCTGGATGTGCCCCAGCAGATAACCAAATCCCAGCAGATAACAAGGGCTCTCTGTACAATGCTTTAACCCAAAACAGCCAGAGTTTTGCAAGTGAAATGCAACCAAAAATCAATTCACAAAGTCTTAAGTAACTGCAGCATTTGTTTCTAAACAACTTCACCCAGGAAAATGAAATTTCAGGACTTCAAAACCATCACTGAATCATAGAATCCTAGTTGGAAGAGACCGCAAGGGCCCTGATCCAGTCCAACCCCATTTTGCCATGCAGGAAATCCAAATCAAAGCATCCCCATTGACAGATGGCCATCCAGCCTCTGTTTGAAGACCTCCAAGGAGGGAGACTGCACCAAAATCTGTGAGGACGGAGTGTGTTCCTCTGTCGAACAGCCCTTACTCTCAGAAAGTTCCTCCTAATGTTGAGGTGGAATCTCTTTTCCTGTAGCTTGCATCCATTGTCCCAGGTCCTGTTCTCTGGAGCATCAGAAAACAAGCTTGCTCCCTCCGCAATATGACATCCCTTCAAAATATTCAAACAGGGCTATTATATCACCAACATGAGAAAAACCAGGAGGAATAAACTGCGGCGTTCTACCTCTGACATCATTTGCTTACGAAAGGATGGGGGGAAAATAATGTCATTATCCATGGGTAATTTATCCATGACTTCTGAAAGGCAGATGCTCTCTCCGTAGCTTCTTGACATGGTGCTCCTTTCAGTTTCTTGTGAACAGTTGTGAAGAGACAAGACAGCAAAGCCCAGCAGTCCATCCTTGCCTTGCTAAGCCTGGACTTTGATTGTAGGTTGCTCTGGGCCTTCTCTTGGTCAGCTCCTTCAAAACCTGGACCCATTTCTCTCTGGAGTTAGAAAAGGTTGCATGAGGTTTTGTGAGACTTACCCAGGACTTACCCAGAAAGGAGCAGAAGAAGGTGGCAGAGAAGAAGAGGGGGGTCCATTGGAGCCTCCAGGGAAGAAGGGGTCTCTCCATCATCTCCATCTCAGAGGCAGACAGTTTTGGGGGTCATCAGGACCTCCATTTTGGCAGGAGAGGACTGAGGATCTTCTGCAGGGAAGCCATGCTGATGTTCTCTGCCTTGGCTGAGCTTTTGGTAACTGCAGAAAAGGGGTGGAACAAAGCAAGAGGGAAGGACACCAAGCCAAGCCTAAGCCAGATGTTTTGCACTTCCTTCAGTGGGGGAAGTGGAGGGAGACCCACGTGCCCCAAATAAAGATCCTTCCCCTCCAAATGAAACTTTCCTCCAGTCCCCCAAGTTCCTAGCACTGCAGTAACATAAAGCAATAGCTGAGCCTTTAGGGATACATATAACATATTAGACCTACAAAGAGAAGGGGGAAAGCAAAGGGACCCAGGAAATGCAAAGGGAATTTGGGTCTGGATGCCTTGCCGTCTGCAATGATGGATACTGGGGGGGGGGGGATTCTCACTTGGGGGGCTCTTTGCTGAAGTCTGGAAGATTTAGCTTTGCAGCAAAAGATCTCTTAAGTATAAAACTGCTATTGGTGCAAACCAAGTGGGGAACCTTCCCCAAATCTTTCCCTGAGCTTCCCTCCCTTCCAAATATGCATTTCTACTTTAGGAACAAAGTGCAAGAACATCCCAAAATCCACAAAAATAGCAAGACCTGGACCAACCAGGAGCAGACTCCCCTTCTTCCCAGCTGTTTCAGTTTTAGACAGGAGAGGAAGACTCCAGAGTCCAGAGCAATCCCACTTTCCCAGCTGCTTTGAAAAGGGCTGGTTCCCCTCTCCTCCTACTACTTTCATCCACTGCTGCAAACTGGGTCCAAAAGGGATTCTGGGAGCTGGAGTCCAAAGCCCCTTAAAGAGCAGTTTGGGGACCACTGCCTTTGACAAACTCAGAATCATAGAACCGTAGAGTTGGAAGAGACCCCCCAAAAGGGCCCTGATCTAGTCCTACCCCATATTTTGCCCTGCAGGAACTCTTTGTCAAAGCATCTTCATTTTGACAGATGGCCATCCAACCTCTGCTTAAAGACAGCCTCCAAAGAAGGAGAGTCCACCAAAATCTCTGAGGGAGTGTGTTCCAATGTCGAACAGCCCTTACTGGGATGTTTTTTCCTGATCTTGAGGTCGAATCTCTTTTCCTGGAGCTTGCATCCATTGCTCCATTGGGTCCTGTTCCCTGGAGCAGCAGAAAACAAGCTTGCTCCCTCCTTAATATGACATCCCTTCAAGTATTTAAACAGGGCTCTCATATCACCTCTTAACCTTCTCTTCTCCACATTTTAAGGAAAGGTCATTGGTGAAACCACTGCTCAGGATTCCTTGCCTAGGAAAACCCTACGAAGCCCATGGGGTTGCCATAGGTTGACTGCCGCATCCATCCGCACAAGGCATGTGTTTGATCTTGGAAGCTAAGCAGGGTCAGTCTTGTTAGTCCCTGGATGGGAGACCACCAAGGAATCCCAGATGCTAGAGGCTCTATTTCAGAGGAAGGAACTAGGGGGAAAAAAGCTACCTCCAAGGGTTCCTTGCCTGAGAAAACCCTCTGAAATTCATGGGGTCCACCATAAGTCAACTGGCAACATGAAGACACGCATGGATGAACATGTGGCGCACTGAACGGCGGCAGGAGACGGTTTCTGGGCCACCATTTTGTGAAGCAAAGCGATAGACAGAGAGGCCCCAAACGACCGCTTTCTGCAGCAAAAGGAAGCAGAGGGAGATTGTGGTCAGATATGAACAGAAAAGAAAGCTCTTTCTTGGCACTGGTTCACACCTTCTTCCTCTGATGCTCAATGCGGCGAAAGGCAGATGGAAAGAGCTATTTTTGCCTAAGTCCTGGGTTTTATGGTTAGTTTCCACTGGGCTGCGCAACCAGACGCTTAAAATACTGTGGCAGCATGGTTAAAAATCCAGATTTTTACTCGCCCAGGAGCTAAAACTATAGAGCAAAAGCTGTTATTCCAGATCATGCCAAACATCCTGCTTTGGAATTTGGAAACGGCTCCCAACTTAAAATTTTTTAACCCAAATAAAAGGAAGCATAATAAAAGGAACCATTTAAGGACAGTGAAACAAAACATATACAGATAAAAGATTGACTGACTTGATATAGAGACGTACGCTAGGTTGGATATCCAATGAATATAACAGGGGTGGAAATGTTTTAATTCAATATAACCGATGCACATGTGATTTGTGGTTTCCTTTGTTCAAAACACTATACAAACTTGGTTCGTTTTAAGAATCGTGGTCCCAAGTAATTTGGAAGAACGTTCCTGCTGGGAACAAATTCTGTGACTGAAATAGACATGTTTCCTTTCCAACCGACTCCTTGGGCTCCCTGCTGAATTCTGGGTTTAAGATAATCAATAATTAATAATCAATTACATTATTACCTAGCAGGCGGAAGGGAGACGTAGGATGGGAACCGGCGGCCAATGCCCAAACGAATCAAAAGGACTCCACATCATTCATAATTCATATCTGTATCCGAAATCGTATGTGATTTCACCAAATGCAATCTTTCAGAGATTGTCTTTCGTCGGCTGCTTTGAAAACTACAAAGTGGGATACCAGCATTTCTTAAAACGTTCATTATTTTTTCTAAAATGAACTATTAGATCTTTGTTCATCTAAATGATTTTTATTCTGTTCCGCTAACATATAACCAACAAAACAAAACTCGCCGCCACCGCAACAAATATTGTGAGTTTTACAATCTCCAGCCAAGACCTTAAGGATTGTTTTGAGTCTCCCAGAAATCATTAAACTTAAGTCATTAAACTAAGGATGGCATTAAAAGCAACACTGTCGGAAAGAAAGCAGCCAATGCTGACAATGTGATACAGCACTTTTATTTGTTCATTCGGTTTATATTTTTGTTCTTCCCAGGATGGGCTCCAAAGAGGTTTGCAATCATTTAAAATGGGGCTAAAATGTTATTTTAACAAAGTTTAAACACACAGAGACAGAGTTAAACAATAAGTTCAAGTTCAACTTTATTATGGCTGGTGGAGGCTTTAATTTTAGGTTTAGGACTATTTCTCAGACAGACCGAGTTGAATACCAAACTATAAATCCCAGGGTTTTGTAGGATAGAGTCATGGTGGTTAAAGTGGTATCAAAATTGCTTTAATACTCTGGACCAGAAGTGTTACTCTGGACCAGAAGCCTGGACAGTTTTGGATTTCCAAATTCTGGATCAATGAGATTCACTCCTTTAAGAATATTGCTTCCGCAGATGATAATGTTCCTTCAAGTCTTCAAATTTCTAGCATTGCAAGAACTTAAAGGTAAAGCAATTGCAAAGCAATGTAGAAATTCAGTTTAGGGATCCAAAGCAACATGGGAATGCAAACACCGCAAAACAGAAGATAGTGAACATCTCCCTCTCTCTGCAATGCTAGAAATTTGGGGATTTGAAGAAGAGTTTCATGGAGGGCCCAGAATTCTTATTTGGAAAGAGCAAGGCCCTCATTTTGGCTTCTCCTCATTGTGCGGGTCTTACTCCCTGTTCCAGAACTATAGACAAAGTATTATATTTGAACAAAGTCTCTTGCCAAAACAAACTAGAGTCATGCATTGAGTCAAAGATTGAGGAATAGTTCAAAGATTAGATATTTGAGTGTGCATCTGGGAGGGGAACGAGTAAGAGATACGTAACGCCAGAAAACTTTAGTGCGTTGCATTGATGCATGGAAAGAAAATATCTTTCCCCCGTTCTTTCATTTCCCAAGAACAGAATAATAGACTCATGGGTTGGAAGGGACCCCAAAGGTAGTCCAAACCCTGCCATTGCAGATCCCCCAAACAGAGTTTGAGTCACTTCCAGAGATCAAGATTCACTCCTTGCAAGGCAGGCGTTGGCGCATTCCCTGCTACAGTCTGAGCATTGTTTAGATTGAGTGCACAGAGGGTCCTTGGTGTATCTCTGAGGTTGGCTGAAATACAAGAGACTTCCTTTGAGACGGCCAAGGACTGATGCTTTCCTGGGAGCCGAGTGCCACCTGCCGGCCATCTTGGTGAACAGCTTTGGAAGGGCTTCGTCTTGTGCGCCGTCAAGTTGTTTCCAAACTGGTGGAGACCCTATCATGGGGTTGACTTCTTCGTGGGTTTGCCATTGCCATCTTCTGAGGCTGAGAGAGTGGGACTCACCCAATGGGTTTACATGGCAGAGCCGGGAATCGAATCCTGGTCTCCGGAGTCGTAGTCCAATGCTCAAATCACTACGCAAATTTACCGAACAATACGTCTATTTATTAATAAGTGTTGCTCCCATTTGAAGAAGAGAGACTTCATCTCAGCCTCTTGAGTGATGCTTCTCCAATGGTGGGATCTAGGAAAGAAAGCACCTTCAAGTCCCATTTTGGAAGCAAAGTCGGATGTAAATGAAATAGTGATATTAGTAAATAAATGTTCCGCATTGGGCCTTCCATTATGCACAACTCTTCCTCAGCCATACTTTTCTCGCTCCTTCCTCTTCTTCTTCCTCTTCCTCCTTTTCTTAGAACGATGATAGGAGTCAACCTGAAAGTTTCCAATGATCTGCTCCCACTGATCATTGATAGACCTATCAAGAGTCCATCACCTTCCTGGCTCCTCTCCTTGGCATTCATGAGTTTCCAATAATCAGCTCCCATTGATTGTTGATAGATCTACCAAGAGTCCACCAGCTTCCTTGCTCTTCATGATTGTCCTAAAAGTCTGGGCCTTCCATTTGGAGAGCTGGGCGCGTCCATCCTTGACCAAGGCCAATGTTGTCTATCTTCCCAAGGTCCAAGCTGACCAGGCCAAGGCCTTGGAAGGAAGGCCTCCAGAAGGAAATAGGGCTCCTCGTGAGTCGGGGTGGGAAGGGAGAGAATTTGGCCCCTGGGAGATCCCCTTTTCTTCTGCACCAGAAAAAAGGTTGGCTCAATAGGGACGTCCAAAGTGGTCCACGTTTGGCACGTAGTTTGCTTCAGGGCTGGCCAAATCCCTCCTTGCCGGTTCCTGTTGGGAAGCAGAATCATTATGGGTAAGGCCTTTAGGAAGCATGTCAAAACCATAGGAAGGCTAAGAATAAACTAGAATGCAAATTGCAAGGAAGGAGATCTCACCTAAACACAAGGGAGAACCTCTTGACCCTTTCTACTCTATGCTACTCTTAGGAAGAAAAGAGGAAGACCACCTTTCCTTTGCAGAGGAAGTCTGTTTATCTACTGACCCTTTTGCCAGTAAGAGGATAGGAAGGAAAGGGAACAGATTTAGGGCTATTAGGAACCATATTAAAAACAGAGGGGGATTGGGAAGGGAAGATTTGAATTTGCGACGCTTAAGTCTCCTTCAACCCCACACTTACCGGGGGTCTATGTGATGTCCTTGGTCGGCGTGTCTGGGGTCTTCCGGATCTGGTCATAAATGGTGGTCACCAGCCGTTCCTTTTGGGGGCTCCTCTCCACATTACTTTCCTGGAGACCTAGGGACTGAAAGCAAAGGGGTGAGCTGGAGAAAAGGGCAGCTTAGGACACGAAAAAGCAGAAAGTCGGGGAAGTTATAGTTTTCTGGGTGATGCCTGCTTGAAACTGGTAAATGCTACCCCACGTCTAGTTTTGAGGATGGGGGTTCTGGGCGATGCGGCCTCAAATAGTAAGCTTTCCAAACTCTATTAAAGAGGGACAGTGTTGTCTATCTGCATTGCTTAATCCATGCTTCCATGTTAGCAGGATCAATGGATCCACTCCGCAAACTCTTAAGGATCTGTCCTGAGTGCCAAAATTTACCCCTGAAATGGGGTACATTCAACACCAGGATGGCGATATACAACAAAACTCAACTATTTCTCCCTTTCCGCAGAGGCAATCCGTGGCCGGCCCACGCTTTCCAGCGAAGGCCCACCCAAGAGACCTCTGGACGGGTCTCACCTTATTGTTACCTTCTGGGGGGCTCCTCCGGAGGATTTCGGCGTATTGGGGGTCCGTGGGACTTTCCTCCACTTGGACGGTTGGGATGGTCACTAGGGAAAGGGATGGGGAAAGAGAGATTGTCATATAATAATAATAATACAGTTGACCCTCCACATTTGCGGGTTCGACTTGTGCCTACTTCTCTAGGCACTTGTAGGTCCTCCAATGTGATTCTATGGTCAAATTTCTGGCAGATGTTGACCATACAGTTGCACTGGAGGACCTGGAGAATAATGCTTTTTTCATTTGCAGTTGTGCACATTCATGTCCTTCACCCCTAACCCTAGCAAATGTGGAGGGACCACTTTCACAACAACAATATATTAAATAATACTAAATATTAAACAATGTGATTAGTAAAGATGGGCACAAAGGTAGCTAGTGTTTCTCCTAATTCTGGAGAACAGACTGGCAGTTCTGGATACCTATCATCACCACCACCATCATCATCATCACAATATAATGATGGTTTTTAATGGTGATGGAGATCCTCTGGACACAGTGTTTGACTCACCGGACTCGGCGGACTTCTCGTTGTTGATCCTCCAGCACCAAAATGCCGCCCCAAGACTTAGCACTAAGAGGATGAAGGTCAGGACGACGTACCCAGATTTAGAGAAGGAGCCCTCCGCTGTTGGGATTGAAAAGCAGGGAGCGAGAGGTTAGAGCCAGCGTTTCCAAGCATCCATTTATCCATCATCAATTGATCCAGAATCTCAAGGACACATGCAAAACCCATGATTTCGATAAGAGGAATCCCTGCTCTTTGGAGGAGCCAGGGAGGACCAGCTTCAGACACTGGGATTGGTGAGGATAGAAGGTGTGAGGAGTAGTGCAGAAGATCCATTAGTTTTGCAAAAGATCCACTCTGGAGAATGGCAAGAACCCACTCTGGACTCTCCTTAAGTGTGTGGGGCTATAGGGACTGCTCAATCCTCCCAGGACATAGTTTCTTGTGGGTTTGCTTCAGGGCTGGCCATGTTCTAGAAGAGTTTATTCCTGACGTTTTGCCAGCATCTGTGGCTTTGGCATCTTCAGGGAACATGGCCATAGAGCCCGAAAACCCCACAAAAAACTATTCCCCAATGTTACCCTATGGGCAAGTATTCCCCAATGATTCTCTACGGGCAAGTATTCCCCAATGATTCTCTATGGGCAATTATGGGTTCTCTATGGGCAAGTATTCTCCTATGTTTCCCTATGGGCAAGTATTCCCCAATGCATTCTTTGAAGATGCCAGTGAAACGTCAGGAACAAACTCTTCCAGAACATGGTTGTATTGCCCCCAAACCCCACAAAATACTATGGATGCCGACCATGAAAGCCTTCGACCTCCCAGGACAGCTTGCCAAAGCTGTGGCCACCATCTCAATCCCAACAGCGAGCCCAAACTAAGGGAACAGGCCCAAGATGGCAACCGGGCGCATGGCTTTCCTCTCTTTCTCATACCTCCGCTCTGGCAGATCCTTTGCAGGTCGAAGGAGACGATCTTGTGCTCGATGGGGTTGCTGGCCACGCAGGAGTAGGTGGTGTTCAAGGCAGCCGGCAGCAGCGAGAGGCGGAGGGTGCGTCCGTCGGGGGAGACCTGGTAGCGGTCTGAAGCCCCCAGCTCCCGGATGGGGCTGCCTTTCCTCCAGGTGACGTTGACGGGGCCCTTGCCGGGCGAGAGACACTGCAGGGTGATGTTGCACCACTTTGGGGTGCTGGAGACCAGCTGGCTCTGGATCCGGGGCATCAAAACGGGTTCTGTCCAAAGCAAGAGAGAGAAAACGGTGGCGGCAGGTGCCTTGCGACGCATTCCCATTCCCCATTGCCGCATGGGGTCCCCATTACGGAGAGCCAATATGGTGCAAGGGTTTGGGTTTGATTTCCCACATGGATAACCTTGGGCAAGTCACGCACTCTCAGCCACAGAAAACCCCATGGGACCTTAGGGTCACCATAATTCAGATTAGATTTATGCACTTCAACTGCCACTGTGGCTCCAACGCTATGCAATTCTGGAATCTGTAGTTTGGTGAGATATATAAACCTTCTTTGTTATAGCTCTGGTGCCAGAAGGAACTACATATCCCAAGAGTCCCTAGCATGGAGCCATGGCAGTTCAAGTGGTACCAAACTGGGTTAATTCTGCAGTGCAGACACACCCAAAGGAGATTAATTAAGGGAAACTTTCCAGATCTCTGTAAGGCAGGGGTCCATATTTCCAACCAAGGACCCACCGTAGACAGCAAGTTGGAAGATCTGGTCTTCCACGATGGCTGGGAGCAGCTTGACCCGGGCGCCAAAGATCCCGCTGTCGTTCAGCTCCAAGGCCTTGATCCGCAGGGTCTCGTTGAAGATGTCCACCCGTTGCTTGAACCTGTCGCCCGGATCTGGCCGCTCGAACTTCCCATCCCGAAAGACAGCCACCAAGAGGGCCGGCCCAGCTCCGGCCCGGTAGCTCCACTCGATCTCCTTGACTTTGGCCTGGGGTGCAAGATTCACAGAGAGGACGGCCAGGCCCCCCAGGACCCCATTCACCTGGCGAGGGGGGGCTCTGGACTTGGCCGGCGATGATGTCTGGGGAGGAAAGAGAGGCGAGGATGGGGTCATCCTGGCACAAAGGAGACAAAGCCATTCAACAACAATAGCCAGAGCTTGACATCCCTTTTCTTTTGGGACTGCGACTCTTATGGGGTGGTCACTCCTTTCAAGTTGGACCCAATTCCTTCCCCCAGGCCCCCTTTGGTCTCCATCTCTCCTCCACCGCCAGCCCAAATATCCCCTCTCTGCGGTCCTTATCAAAATGGAGACTGAAAGTGACATTTTGTCAGTTCCGGTTACCATTTTGAGAGGGACCGCAGAGGAAAACAGAGGTACTTGGGAACATTATAGTGTCTTGGGTGGCTGTTGAAAGATGGGAGAGGGGGATATTTCCTTTCCTGGAACCCCGTTTGGTCTCCATCTCCTCTCCACCGCAAGACCAAAGCTCTCCTTCCCCCTCTGCGGTCACCAAAATGGTGACCGGAAGTTTGTCATTCCCTGTTGCCATTTTGAACTTGGGTGAGCCACATGCTCTCAGCCCCAGGTTCATAGAATCATAGAGTTGGAAGATACCCAAGGGCCATCTAATCCAAAACCATGCCATGTAGGAAGACAGCAATAGATGGTTCACCATCGGGTCTCCATAAGTCGGATATGACTTTAAGGCACCCAACAACAACAGACAAAGTCATAGGGACGCCTGGACTTGCACCTGGTTTTGGGTTGGGTTGCCATATCTCCTGTCGCTGTAATGGTTTTTGCAAAAGAGGGAATTTCAGGAGGCATTGCTTCTTACCTGTCTGTAGGATCTGCTGAAACTCCATCATGTCCCACCCAACCCATAAAGGCAACCACAGGAACTACAGCTTATGAACTGTACCAGCATAGAAAGTAAAAGGCATTCACCTGCGCACCAATTAGGGTCAGGCAGGCCGTCTCCGGCTAGCTGTGCCCTGGGCTCATCTGTTTGGCCAAGCAAGCCAACTGCCCAAAAAGAGAGAGAAAGAGAAAGAGGACGGGATGCAGAGATGCAGGGATGCTCTGTCTCCGCAGGGATCCATGGCACACGTCTGGGCAACCGTCCAGTTTGGCTGAGGAAGAAACTGAGAGGACTGCAAGACACGAGGCACTTGGTGTGGCCAAAGGGACCCGGTTTGGAAAATGGGGGGTTGCTTTAGAGCTTGGAAAAGTTCCTCTTTTTCAGAAGGTGAAACCTGTTATCCGAAAAAGAGCCAGTCTGGGGCAGTGGTTTGAGCATTGGAGCAAGATTCGAATCTCCACTCAGCCATTGCAGCCCATGGGCTGACCTTATGCAAGTCACACTCTCTTGTTCATATATATATACACACATATACATATACATACATACATACATACACTTATATTTGCATCTCACAGATGCATCTCACACATGAGTGTGGTCAAGAGAACAAAAGTTATTAAACTGAAGAACAGATAAACTAGGAGGGTATAGGTAAACTAGATCAACTAGCAGTTTGCTTTTGCCTGAGCTGACTGGAAAGGGCAAGACTTCATCCCCTTCTGAGTATATCTTGCCAAGATAAACCCTAGGATATAGTCACCAGATTGGATCCAACACGGTGTCATAGTTTGAATACTGGACTAGGCCTCCAGGAGAGCAGAGTTCAAATCCATGCTTATCCCTGAAAATGAATTGGCAAGTGCCACTCTCTCAGCCTCAGAGGAAGGCAATGGTGGCAAACCTCCTCTGAACAAATCTTGCCAAGAAAAACCATGGGGGCTGCTTGCAATAGGTTGGGGTCAATATGGACACAGTACATAACAACCTGGACGTAACACATAATACCAACAACATTCCCCCTCCCCAACAAAAAAGGAACTTTTCCAAGCTGTGGTTGTCTCATGATCCAAGCTCAGCTCACCCGGATCTTCCAGATTTGGAGACCGTGGGTCAGGAGCCCCTTTGGCCTTACAGCGATGAAAGCAAATGGAAACAAACAGAGTTAAGAACATGAAAACGTACATAAAAGTGCAGACAGACATAGGAAACACATCAATCCAAACAAATGTCCATCCCCCAAAGTAACTTATAGACCTCACATGTGGAACAAGATGAGATGGAAGAAGCACAAAATGGGACGAACGTGGACATCATGGATTTTGGGTTGGTCTAGATCACCCTTGGAAGACCTGTCTACTCTACGGTTCTGTGGTTCTAGGTCAGGGATTCCCAAACTTTGGTCCTCCAGGTATTTTGGACTCCAGCCCACAGGAGTCTCAGATAGTTTCTCCAATGGTCAGGAATCCTGGGAGCTGATGTCCAAAGCAATGGAAGACCACAGTTTGGGGGTCTCCCCTTTTTCTTTCCCCTTTTGCAAAATGGAGAGCTGTGAGCCTTAAAAACATAAAGATATAGTTTAAAAGCACTGCTGTCACAGTTCCTATGTAATTCAGAAAACACTTAGATATCCAAGGGCTTTCCTGCCTTATATTTGCCTCTCTGAACCAGGGCCCCATAATTCACGCTGCAGAATTATAATGCTATTATTCCAGTTAAAGTGATATTTGAGTGCTATTATAGCACTTTTATTCCAGTTTAAGTGGTTGCCCCCTATGGAATCCTGGAGTTTGCAATTTGGTGCAAACTACAAATCCCAGGGTACCATAAGATGTAGAGTGGAATAAAGGAAAGAAGGAAGGAAGGTAACAAATGATTAAAACCTTTGCATGCATCTGAGGCTCCAGTCTATGAAAGCTCATGCTACCCTCTTCTTCCTTTCTCTTAGTCTCAAAGGTGCTGCAAGATCCCTTTGCAGACCGACTTTCCAGCTCTAGTTAAACTATAGATCCCATTCTCCCCTCAGAGTGTGCAAAGGGTAGAAGTTGCAGTCCAAAACATCTGGACAAGACTTAAACTCTGGAGAAGACTGGGCTAAGGCTATGTATTCTTGGTGCGATACATTTATTGTGCAAAGGCGTTGATCATGTACTGACTTTTTGCACAAGCCTGCCAGCTGCACAGCCCTTGCTTTGTACATGTCGCAACCCGGCCTCCGTCCTTTGTTAAGCTGTCCTGCCACATTCCCACGTGTCGCGAAACATCTGCCACCCTCCGCCCAGACCCCCACGCGGTGCCAAATCCCCATAGACACCGCGGCACGAAGCGCCTCTGTGCGGTGCCACCTCCCTTGCCAGTCATAGCACCCAGCACCCCCGCCATCACCCTCCCTTTGCTTTGCGTTGTGGCAGAGGGGAACAGATGTGGCCGCGCATTAGCAGGAGATTAAATTCCCACATCGGAGGGGGCATGGGATGCATTCCTCGCTCTGTTTTTTAAACTCCTCGTTCCGTTGCCAGCTGCCAAAATCATTACCAGCTGGGCGCCTGTTCCAGATTGGTCTTTGCGGCAACAGGACTTCTGTGTGTCAAGCCACAAGTGGGAGCTTTTCAAAGAAAGTACATCAGGGACATTGATGGCACAGGGGAAGTCTCCCCTTATCCCCAAAGACAAAATGCACCCAAATTCATCAATGGCTAAGAGAGGGCTTTCTGATGGTTCAGTGAACACTGTTTTTGTTCCATGCACAATGGGAGGGCGAGAGGGAAGGAAGGAAGGACGGAAGGAAGGAAGGAAGGAAGGAAGGGGAAGAAGAAAGAAAGAAAGAAAGAAAGAAAGAAAGAGAGGGAGGGAGGGAGGGAGGAAGGAAGGAAAGGAAGGGAAGGGAAGAAAAGAAAGAAAGAAAAGAAACCACTTTCTCTAATCTGCTTGTGCACAGGCCTGTTGCTTAATGCATCAATTTAGCCCAAAGATCTCCACTGAGATTCATGGCCAAGTGGAGATTTGAACCCAGTTTTTTCCTGCCCTTGACCAATATTATATACCAAAAACCAAACCAATTAAAACAAAGTCAATAATTTAAAAAATGAAATTAAAAAATGCGAATGCAACAAGAAGTTTGCTTTTGTCAAAACATCTCCCCCATTCTTGCTCTGAGCTATCCTTATGGGGTCAGGATCCATCCTCAGGGTCTCTGGTCCTCTGGATCCCAGGATCTGGTGGATTGGGACCCCCAGCATTGGCGGGGGAAAGGGGGGGACTTTCGCTGGGATGAAGATTATTCCTCCCTCCATTTTATCACAGCTTTATCCCGTTTTATCCCAAACTTGTTCAGAGAAGATTGTAATCTCTGCAAATCTCCTGTCCTGATAGGGAAAAGCCAGGGCCGGGGCAGGGAGGGTGCGCATTGCAATCATCCAGGATCCGGGGGGAGGCAAGGGAAAGCCAAGGGGGGCAAACATGGCAGATTATCGCAAGCAAACAAGAGGGATTGGGGAAGAACATTGGAGACGGAGACAGTGGCTGCACATGCGAAACGCAAGGCAGGATGGAGGCTGTGATGCCCAATTCATCCCCACTAAAAGGATGCAGACGAAGGTGACATCAATGGCAAGAAGCATCCTTCCAAAATTTCACACGTAGCAAAGTAATAGCAGGGTTTGCGGCAGCAAAAGTTACTAAGGAGGAAGACCAGACAAGTTTCGGAGAGGCTGCAGCAGTTTGCTTTTGCCTTAGCCTACTGGGAAGGGCGAGGTTCGGCTCCCTTTGCAAATGGTTTTTGCACTTTGGATTTTGAACTTGGCTGTTGCATAACCAAAACCAAATCCTCAGTCTAACCACAATCACACTGTAAGAAAATCTTTGGAAGAACACAATCCTCTCCCCAAAACACCAGAAATGAAACATCAGGAAGCAGCTGGTAGAGATAAACCTTCCAAGGAATCAGGTCCTTTGGGCTTTCTGTGATTTCCAAAGCAGAAATCAGATTGGGAGATGATTTCTGGTTGTAACCCGACTCGATCCTTTTGGAGAGGTGGGCTATCAATATATTATTATTATTATTATTATTATTATTATTATTATTATTATTATTTCTGGGGTGCCTTCCAGATCTATAATCCTTGTTGCTCCTCTTCTTTTTAAAAGCAATGACTTTATATATACACATACAGTATGCTTTTACTTCTCTCTCTGTAAGTATTTCAACCCATTGGTTATAATAAGCTATGAATAGGTTTATATTAAGTTGCTAATAGAGGAATAAGTTGGATGTAAATGAATTATTATTATTATTATTATTGTTGTTGTTGCAAAGTGAGATTCAGCACATCAGGAAAAAGAAACAGGGTCACAATAGGACAACTTTAAAAAGCGATACTATTTGGAAAGCACCACATTATAAGACAAGAGTTCCCACATTCTTAGATTTTGGGATGGAATACAAATCATTGATGGTCCCAAACCCAAACTGCAAACACCTGGGAGAGTATGAAACATGATGATGATGATGATGATGATGATGATGATGATGATGATGATGCTAATGTGGCCTTCAGGCAAATGGCAACCAAATGAGTGCTTGCATGCTTGGAAGGGCTGGTTTTTCTCTCCTTGTCTCCGGACCAAAGACAAAAAACCTAGGAGCTTTTGCATCACTTTTTTAACCCTGATCTTTCTTGCAAATGCAAATTGTTGCTTTTCATTAAAGAAAAGTAAATGCAGCAACCAGATTGCATGGATTGACCCAAGTGAACGGGAATAAGATCGACAATATCTCAGCTGTCTGGAACCTCCTTTATCACGCAATTTTTACGGAGATGGACTCAGAAGCAAGTTACTCCATGAGTCTATCCTTCCCAAAGCCATAGGGATATACACAGCCTTAAAGGATGGGAAGAAAGGGGCTCATTTGGCAGCCACCAATAGCCTTAAATTTATAGATTACAGAGGCTTAATATTCAGACATTTATGATTATAACTGTTTTTTACCGAAGGCAAAGCTTTCAAAGAAGGTGTGCCCAAAAGCAAAACGAGTTGCAAAAATTTGCATGGGATTTTTTTTGCGCAGGGGACTCAATTCCTCAATAATAAGGGAGAATCCTATAATATTCTGGGAAAGCTATCTATACAGTGGTAATGTTTTTCTACCTGTCAAGAAGCCGAAGAGCACACCAAGAAGAAGAAGAAGAAGCCCAGGGTCTTGCTTTTCCTCCCCGACGGGTCTGGTCTCCATCATCTCTTCTCCGGCGCTGTCCGTCTCGATTCGGGGGTCTCAAATGCGGATGTTGGGGGCTAAAGGGTGCCCAAAGGTGGCATAACATCCTGCACTTGGAGCAGAAGGTCCTCAATGCACCCTCCTTTCTTGCCACCGCTTTAATTAGCCCCATTACGAGAGTAATCGTTGCCTATGCGACCGCTTTCGGCCAGCTCCCACGCTCCTGCTTGCAGAAAGGCGTGCTTGACGACAGCGTGCATATGTATGTGTGTGTATCTGTGTGTGTGTGTAGCCTGTTCAGCCCCGGATTACCAGGACGTGACGGTTAATCGGACCGCGGGTACACTGGCTCGCCCAGGCTGTGTCTCCGCGCTGACTCAGGAAATCCTTTCATCAGGGCCAATTACATTGATTGCTTGTCTGAGAGAAGGGGGCCTCAGACAACGGCCTCTCCGCCAGGAATGGGCATTGGTATGCCCACCTGGCCCAAATCTCCTAAACGTACAATGGGTCTGGTCTTGGAACTAAGCCGGGGTCATGTCTGCGTTCGCGGGGACTTGGATGGGAGACCACAACAATCCCTGATGGTATTTCAGAGGGAGGGCCTGGCCAAACACGTTGGAGCATCCTGCATAAGAAAACTCCATGGAAATTCAGGGCGGTCTCCTCCTCACGAGACATATAGCCCACTGGCTCCTAAGTGATCCAAAAGACACCACTCCCCTCTGGTCTTAGAAGCTAAACGCAGGGCCCCGGCCTGGTTAGTCCTTGGATGGAAGCCACCAACAAAGCGCTCCTGTTTTGCGGGAGGAATGCGCAGGGCCCACAACCAACCCTTGCTGAGTATCACATGCCCTATAGAAGACCCTATGAAATTCATGGAGTGCTCCTAGGTCGAGAACCCATCGGAGACACCCTATAGGCACAATAAACCAGGCCCCTCTAATATGCCTAAATGCACCAGATCTGTCTGGGAGGCCAAGCACGATGCAGCTGGATGGGGCTGGATGGGCGAGGGGTTAGCGACTCGAGATGGCGAGACGCACTGATGGGAATCCCAGCTCTTGGTCTTTGCCTAACGAAAACCCTATGCAAATCCCTGGTGTCTCCTAAGTGACTTCGGAGGCCATTCCAACACACATAGGCCTGTACAGGAAGCCAAATAAAGCGCTTTGCGTCACAGTGGAGCGAATGCCGTGTTTCAATGTTGGCATGGGTCTAAAGAGTCCAGAAGCCACACAAGCCAAGCTCCCAGCCTCTAGGCTGGAGTGTGGCTTTGGTGGCGAAACTTCTGGACTCTTAGGACGCCTGCATCATGTGAAAAACACCATACCCTCCACGTGCTCAAAGCAGCTTTATTGGCTGTCTGTTAAAAGGCCATTAGATTCAATCTGATCTGTCAAATAAGCGCAGGCGTCACGCCCTGCGGTTAGTCCTTGCGATGGGACACCACAGGAATCCCCGACGTGCGGATGGCCACTATTTCGAGCGAAGGAAAACCACCACCTCTGAATATCCCTTGCCTAAGGAGACCCTACAAAATCCATAGGGTCTCCATAAGTTGATAGCTGACTTGAAGGCACATACAGATGTGGCCACATTCTGACATTTCTTGGCCACATGAATCCTGGTTTTCATCCATGAAATGTTGGGGGTTATAGAGCCTCAGTTTCCCCAGCGTGGATGCCCATTTTCTCTCTCTTTGCCCCGGTTTTCTTCTCCTCCTTCCCTCCGCCAGCCCTCCTTCCCCACAAACCAAAGTGTGCTTGTGCGACAGGGGGGCTGCAGTTGTCAAGGCGAGAGGTGTTACCAAAAAGTGCGAAAGCTCTCCTATTTTTGGACTAGCGAGGGAGAGAGAGAGAGAAGCAAGCAACAGAGACGAAAGAGAACAAAATGACCGGTTTTGTTACAGGAGGAGAAAATAACACACACACAAGAACACACTCACAGGGGAAGTAGAGAGATGTGCATCTCTAAGCTCCTAGAGAGTCTCAGCATGCAAAAGCTGCTATCACCAACATTAGCATCTTGCAAACACTATCTCTTAAGAAAGGACCTTCCTCTCATAGTTTCCAAGTCTTTAAAAATTTAACATTTTATTTTTAATTTAAAAAAATTAAAATTCTTTTAAAAAATTATTTTAAACATCACAGCTTACCTTTTTTTTTTTTTACTTTAGCCATAGGAAACTATGTACATGCAAATACATTCAGGACATGCATATGACACTGTCATCTAATCTCGCTAGTTATTTATGTGACAGCTATTGCTGTTACAGTCAGTGGTTTATGGGAATGACAATTTATGAGTTTCATTAGTACATAAAACACCTTACTAACGATTTTTTTAGCGCATGGGATGAGATGGGGAGGTGGCACCATGAATTATTGCACCAGGTGATGCCAACTGGCAATAGGGCACAATAACATTGATAGCAGGTACCTTTAACCTTCCCATAAATGGGCAAACCAAACTAGAAACTCCAGAGTTCAAGGTCCAAATGCAGTTTGAGTCAAACAATAATAGGATCCCAACATTCACACAAAGCAGGTGACCAGACATCATTTTTTTCACCTGCACAGGCATGGGCTAGAAAAAGGTGAAAACGGGTGTTATTGCACCCAAAACGCCACCGATGCCACCGGGTGACTACATTCTGTCTCCCAGCCACTGGTTTTCAGGAATAGCAGTGTTCTGTACTTCAAAATCAGCAGGTTAAGCATGGGCAAAGTGCATCTGGGAGACAGGATGTAGTCGCCCAGCGGCATCAGTGGCATTTTGGTGCGCGATAACATGCATTTTTCACCCATTCAAGCCTGTTCCCAGGTCGTGCCCGGATCGGGCAAAAGTGACATCCAATAATCTCCTATGGCACTAAAACTTTAAAAAGGTAGATTAAAATGGGAAGGCAATTAGAAGAGTGAGGTTGGTAACCTCAATGCTGTGTTTCTCTACATTGAGTTATCTTTGTACCAAAATTCCAACTAGATCAGAATCTGATAGCTTGATTGATTACAGCTACATTCAGGAGTGATCACATCACACATATTTTAACATCTCCACTGACTGCCAATTAATTTCTAAGCAAAGTGTTGTTTTTCCACCTTCAAAGCCCTACATGATTTGGACCCAGGTTACCCACAGGATCTGTCCCATGTGCTCAGGGAAGCTGAGGGAAATGTTGGCTCCAAACAGCCAGGACTAGACTGGCAATGGCTTCCCAGAGGACCTTTTCTTCAGCCGCCCCCAGAATGGGGAATGACCTGCCAGAAGAAGAAGAAGAAGAAGAATATGATGATGATATGCCAGATCAGAGGCCAGGCTTCCCAAATGGAAGAACAGATACAAAGTAGAATGGATTTAGATTCCCTACCTGGGACTGAGTTTGGCTAGCAATTGGAGTTTATTATTATTATTATTATTATTATTATTATTATTATTATTATCCTTTATTTATAAAGCGCTGTAAGTTTACACAGCGCTGTACATAAATTTTTTAGTCAGACGGTTCCCTGCCCTCAGGCTTACAATCTAAGTTTATGATGAAATCCAACAGCGTGTCTGACTGATTCGAACTGATACTGAAGACTGAGATCCCAAACAGCTCTTTTTATAATGTTAACCTTCTTGGGGGCAGGAATGGGGCATTCTTAGGAATGAGGAGAGGGTTTTTTCAGGAGGAAGACAGATGAGAACTCTAGAAGCAACAGTGTCATCCCCAGATGGCAGGACCCTTTGGTTTCCAAATGTTTGACAAAGGCCAAGTCCAGAGTAGGTTTGAATTTCAAAAGGATTCAACTTTCCTGCCCAGGTGCTATTTGCAGGCTATTGCCTTGCATTTGGGTGCTCTTTCCAGGGCCAAGCGACTAGGCGTCCTTTTCAGAAGGGAACCGACTATCAAAATTTGATCAGAGCCCAGAGGAGGTCCATCCGGGCACTAAGAGTCCTTTGCCTCCCTCCTTTTCTTGGGATGTCTAACCTTCGCTACTTTCCTTAAAGGCTAAGCTAATGTTTTACTTTACTGCAATGCCAGAAATTGGGGGACTGAAGGAAACTTTCATTTGGAGTGGAAGGATCTTTATTTGGAGGCAGGTAGCTAACTGGCTCCACCTTCTCCAGTAAAGAAAGTACACAACTCAGCAGCGACTTAGGACTCCTGGACTTTGTGCCATTTCTTCTTGCTTTATTAAATCCACCCCCTTCCTCTTCTGGACTTTCATTCGGCATGAAAGGTTCCCACAGAAGATTCCCAGTCCTCTCCTGTCAAAATCGGGGAGATTATGACCCCCAAAACTGTGCCTCTGAGAGTAGAAGTTCTCCCTGGCAGATGGTGGTGGGAAGACACCCTTCCTCCCCGCAGATGCCAAAAGATCCCCCTCCTCTTCTCTGCAACCTTCTTCTCCTCCTTTCTGGGTAAGTCCAGGGATGCCTCACAGAATCTCATGCAATATTTTCGCACTGCAGAGAGAAATGGGTCCAGGTTTTGAAGGTGCTGAGCAAAAGAGAAGATCCAGAGGAACCTATAGCCTGCCCAGGGTTAGCAAGGCAAGGAGAGACTACTGGGCTTTGCAGTCACAACTATTCCAACTATCTACAAAGGAAACCAAAAAGGGGCACCATATCAATGCCAAAGAAGCAGCGCCTTTCAAAAGGGATGGATAAACTACCTGTAGATGATAACATTATTATTTTTTAAATCCTTTCATAAACCAATGATGTTCAGAGGTAGAATGCTGCAGCTTATTCCTCCTGGTTTTTCTCATGCTGGGACAACGGAGTTGGAAATGACAGAGATGGAAACAGAGCAACCTGATTGTTTTCAAGTCCTAAAATGTCTCCTTGCTCCCTGCCAGGTTTGGGAAAGTTGCTTAGAAGCAAAGCTTAAATTAGTTAGGACTTTTTGAATTAACTTTTGGTTATCTTGGGCCCCCCATGGATACCAAAATCCATGGATACTCCCATTCCATTAAATACAATGGTGTAGCAAAATGGTGTCCCTTGTATAAAATAGCTAGGTCAAAGTTTGTTTTGGATTCCCCCCCCCCTTTGAATCCATGGATGCAGAATCCATAGAGGGCTGACTGTATAGTACTATATATCTTTTTATATCAATGCCTAACTTTTAGGTCACATCCAGACGATTGAAAAGTTCCAGATTGTGTTCTAGTCCATTTAAATTATGAATTTTAACTGAGGATAGTTTCAATATGTGTATATCTTATTTATCCTTTTAAACTGATGTGTGCTTTAAGTGACGTGTTTGGACCTGACATTGTCTATTGTGTTAATTGTTGTTCCCCACCTCAATGCATGGGGAGAGGCAGGTAAGAAATAAACATTATGATTGTTATTATATGGGGTTGAAATAGAAAAAGTTTCTGATCATACCAGGAGCAGACAGAAAACATCCTGGGATAATATAAATGTGTTTGGATCTCTAAGCAGAATCAAAAGCAACAGGAACAAAACTGGGACCTTTTTGGTCTTTTAAAGATCTGGTCTATCATCCACAGATTCTGCGGGGCTTTTTGGTGGGAGGATCCCAAGCAGAAGCGTCTATCCTTTGTCCTTCTAGTTGACATTATTTCCTTTCCTTTTCTCTCTAAACCCATTCCCACAATTTTTAAAGGTGCTGCAAGTGGGATGCCTCTCCATCTGGTCAATGGGGTTCTGGGAAGATCCATCTCGCTGTCTGTCGATAACATTTCCCCATCAGATAGAATTGGGAAAATCGAATGGGAATTCCACCCACAAACTGGGAAAGGACTTATCATTGCTGAATTCAGAGATGGAAAATGGGAGCGTCCGGATCCCAAAGACCAGTTTGGGCCTCGATTGGAAGTAGTCAATGAGACCACACTGAGGATACAAAATTTGGAGGAGGAGGACAGCGGAGTCTATAGGGCTCGTGTTAGGCTTCGTCCAGCAAAGATTATACAGCAAATTTTCCACCTCACAATCTATGGTAATTAATTAATTAATTAATTAATGACACGGTGCACCATCTCCAACAGTCTGGCTGTGAAGATGAAGAAGAAAATATTATCCATATTCCATTCCTTACAGGTTTTTCCAACATGTTTTTCATGGAGACTCACATCAGGGTGAGAAAAACTCCTGTCTTTTTAAAAACATTACTTCAAACTACTGTAGTAAAGTTGCGAGATTCTTTTTTTCTCCTCCCTGCTTGGAAATTTGTGCATGTTTGTTCCAAAAGGTACCTATTTTGTTATGAGTATTAATATGCACAGCAAAGGTGCATCTACACTTTTGCAATGGTGCACTTTGAACCTACTTGAACTGCCCTGGGCTCCACATTCTTGGAATTGGTAGTTTGCTCTTTGGCAGAGGAGGTTCAAGAACTAAAAATCGATGCCATAGAGTTATTATTATTATTAGTATAGTTTTATTAGTATATTATTTATTATTATTATGCTAAGGATGCAACCACATCACTTAACATGGTGTCAAAGTGCATTGTTTCTCCAGTGTTAAGATGCCCCCTTAGTTGTGCATTTCAAAATGGTTGTTTTTTCCTTCACTACGATGCTGGTATACATCGCAAAGCCTTTTTAAAAATGCACAGATATCTAAGGAAAACAGTTGCAGTCCATTCCAGCCTCAGGAAAAATGAGAATAAAATTGTTAAACGTGAAATATTAACCCTTTGAAGGATGTTTGCCTCCTCTTTGGAATGGATGACTGGAGTGGTTTTTCTCTGTTGTTTGAACAGATTGCCTGGTTCCAAGCCAACAGTCGCTCCTCCAGAAGTCCTGTTGATTCATCTTGTCACAGGAGAAGTCGGATTGCAAATGAAATAACATGTAGCAAGTAGTTGGATCGCACAGCAGTGGTCATAGCGGAAAAAAGGAGGGAGCCATCCAATGATCTGCAAAGTACTAAGTACCGAGAAAGCGAGTGAGGCCGGCGCAGAGAGGCACTTTGAGAAGAAGGTCCGGGACTGTTACGCCAAAAGGTTTACTTGCGCGACGTAAGACCGAAGATTAAGGGCAACGCAGAAAAAAAACTCCAACCGGAGGTCCAAACACTAAAGTAACTCAGTAGATCACCAGATAGAAAGTGAGTTGATAGGATCAGTGAATCGTCCTCGAAAGAAATACTCAGCCGGATGAACGTAAGATGGGGACAGTATCTCATTGACTTGAACAGCGTACACCGATATAGGCCACTGCTCTCCTTGCCAGGTAGACGTCCGTAGAGGTTTTTCTATTCCATATGCGCAACCGTAACGTGTACAGTACGATAAGAAGGCGACTAAGGATGTGAGTGGAGAGAAATCGGCAAGCGGCCATTCAGAAGGTCAACCATCTTCTGGCCCTGCGGAAAACCCACCCCCCAGGCCTCCCTGTGACAAGATGGCCAGGCCAGAGACATCTGTTAAAAGAGACCTCCAAAGAGGAACTGCCACCAACGAATCTCAAAGGGAGTTGTTCCCTGTTGAAACAGCCTTAATCTCAGATAGTTTTACTTCCTAATGTTGAGCTGGAATATCTTTTCCGGCAATTTTCCGCATGCTTGCGCAATGGGTCATATTCTCTGATAGCAGAAAACAAGCTGCTCCATCTGCGGGACAAGATGTGGACATCGGCCAGATGATAATCAAAAATAGCGTTAAACAGGGCTTGCATATCAACTCGTTAATCCTCTCTTCTCCAGGCTCCTAAGCGTGCTTCTCTAGGGCTTGGTTACTCTCAGAAAGTTCCTGCCTAATGTGTTCAGTGGAATCTCTTTCCGTGGGGGGAGCATCATCTCTCGGTTCGTATTCTCCGGAGCAGCAGAAAACGAGCTTGTTCCCTCCTCAATATGACATCCCTTCAAATATTTAAACAGGGCTATCATATCACCTCTTAACCTTCTCTTCTCCAGGCTAAACATCCCCAGCTCCCTCAGTCATTCCTCATAGGGCTTCATGGATTCCAGACCCTTCACCATTTTAGTCGCCCTCCTTTGGACACATGGCTCCAGTTTCTCAATGTCCTTTTTGAATTGTTTTGCCCAGAACTGGACACAATATTCCAGGTGGGGCCTGACCAAAGCAGAATACAGTGGCACTATTACTTCTCTTGATCTAGACACTATACTTCTATTGATGCAGCCTAGAATCGCATTGGCCTTGTTAGCTGCCGCATCGCACTCTTGACTCATGTTCAACTTGTTGTCTACTTGGTCTCCCAGATCCCTTTCACATGTAGTTTCATTCAGCCAGGTGTCCCCCATAATCCTATATCTGTGCATTTCATTTTTCTGCCCTAAGTGCAGTACCTTACATTTCTCCGTGTTGAATTTCATTTTGTTAGCTTTGGCCCAGCTTTCAAGTCTAAGAGTGTGCATGATGTGATGTGTGATGTGAGTCACAGGCCTGCATTTTGCCAAGATTTCATTCTTGTTGTTCGTCTCACTTAAAAATGGCAAGGATTGATCTCCACGCAGGCAGAGGCCATTCCTTCTGTCCATGTGGGTTTGGGGAGACAAAAGGGTCTTAAAGATCGGGAAATGAAATTTAAACTCCATTAGCAACACAAAAAGTTATTTCCTTCCTAAAGAGGCATTGTGGTTTCTTGCAGGTGGCAGACAGAAGTACCTGGGGCGGAACATTCTCATTGTGAGTGGGATTGTGTGGATTGTGATGATTGTGTTGGTGGCAGTCTTCTGGATTCAGAAGAAAAGGACAAAAGAGCCCTACAAAGAAGGTAAAGAAATTCTCATAAGAGCAGAAGGAATATGTGCTAACCACAAGGGATGACGGGGCATTGCAAAGTGTAGGACATTCAAGAAACATGGAAGACATTACAAAGGAAAAGCTAAAAGAGTATTTAATAAAAATTTAAAACATTAAAAAAAGAAAAGCTAAAAACATTTATAGTAACAATTCATGTTTCTTAATCATGTTCAAAAGCAGCTGAGAAAGTGGGAGGGCAGAGGATCGATTGAGACTGTCCCTGACATTAGGAGGGCATGCAAGTCTCCTCCAGCTGGTTTTGTGGTGCTTTGGTTCTTGTTAAGTTTATTCATGGCTCTCTGAAACTCACAGAAGGTGACATGCTACCTTCTTTGTTACGCAGCTGGCTCCATTGAGATGACCAAGGCAGATTCTGAACTTGATTACTTAGAAATTGAAAAAGAGAAGAGTCCCCCAGAAGAGGACAGTGACCAGGTGAGATTCTTGTTCGGAGATGGGCAAGACTTGGGCATTCATCCCCAGCATCTCCTGATACTTTCTCCTAAGTGCTCAGAGTGACTTATGTGCACCAGACCCTCCAACTCTCCTCCTTGGAGTCCAGCTTACCTGAGGGAAGGCCTCCTCCCATATAATCCTTCCCACACTCTCAGATCCTCAGGGAAGAATCTACTACAGTCAGAGAGAACTAGATGGGTAACTACTTTCCAGAGGACGCTTTCTGTTGCTGCTCCAAAAGTCTGGAATGACCTGCTGGACGAGATCCGCCAACTAACATCTTTGGAGGCCTTTAAGAAGGCAATAAAAACAGATCTCTTCCAGCAGGCCTTCCCCAATTGATCCCCTAATCTCACTCTCCACTTGCTTAAATTGTTCTCTTGGGACTGATTCATTCTTGACTGATCTTATTGCCCATTGTTTGGGGATTGCTTTAATGTTAATTTTAGGGGAAGGAGGGAGTATGAATCTGGAGTCTATTGCACTTTTATCTACCGTTTCCGTGCCTTTGATTTTATTGTTTTGTTGTTGACACCATGGTCTTCCTTTCAGGTTGCGAAAGAGTGAATTGACCAAGTGGGTTTCTGTGGCCAAGTGGGGATTCAAACCCTGGTCTCCTGGGATGCTGGCACCCTGCAGGATTAATGCAAAATCTGACATTGCTTATATTGTCAGGGCTCTATTGTTATGGAAACCTGGGGTTTGTAGTAGATAAACAAACTACAATAATAATAATAATAACACCACTTTATCTGTCCATTAATCTACATATCAGAGAGGATATGCTTTCATAATTTTTATAATGGCAATAAATGCTACAGTGTGACATGGTAATAACAGCATGGCTCTGAAGAATGGACCAGCATGGTCCAAAGTCAAAAGTGAGATAATTTTTAATGATTAATTAAATTATTAACTATTTTATATAAAAATGGGATAAAACATCCCTTGGCTATACTATCCATCTTTTCACTTTTGGCTGAAGGAAACCCCAACTCCTGAAGTGGAAAACTGAGGTTCCTCTACCAGCCATCTGTAAAATGTGGGGCATGCATCCAAGATCTAGAGCTCTCTGTTTGCGATGAGTTTTAGTTTTCCAAAAACCCGCCAAGGATGTCATTCTTTACATAGCCATTTCCCAAAATGGATTATGGAGGGTCTGGGTTGGACTTTTGGAAGCTTATTTGGGGAACCCTGGATGGTTCCAGTGTAGAAAGGAGTGTTGAATTAGGAATCTGGAGAACCTAAATTCGAATCTCTGCTCAGCCATGGAAACCCCCTGGGTGAATAAATCCCTTAAATAAATCCAGCCAAAAAAACCTTAAAAGAGGGTTGCCATAAGATGGAGTCAACTAGAGGGCATGCAACAGCATCAACAACCACCACCAACTACAAGGGAAGTCATTTGGCATTTTAAGATTTCATCACTGATTTTTTTTTTTCAGGAACTCTGACTGGACTCTGAACAGAGATTGACATCAACAACCATCTATGCCATGTTCCAGCCATCTTTCTAACCATGCCATCAAAACATTGTCAGTCTGTTTGGAGATAGGGAGGCCCTCCCTTTCATTCTTACAAGCAGAACCAAATTTGTAAAATCGAAGGCTTTCATGGCCGGCATCCATAGTTTTTTGTGGTATTTTCGGGCTATGTGGCCATGTTCTAGCAGAGTTTCTTTCTCACGTTTCACCAGCATCTGTGGCTTTGGCATCTTCAGAGAAGCAAATTTCCCATGAAAGTTTTTGAAAACTATAAAGGTCCTGTAGGTCCATTTTGAAAACAAAGAAATAAGAAGTCTAGGTGCGTGTGGACTATAGTTTAATATCACTTTTAACGTCATGGCTGCCTTCTATGGAATTGTGGTATCAGTAGTTTGGTGAGGTACTTGAAATCCTTTGCTAGAGACCTCTGGTTGTGTTGGGATATAGCAACTTCGCATGCTGATACCTTCTAGTAATGCATGTCTATGGTATTTTATTGCTTACTAACAACCCCTACTCATTACCCCTCCTTATTTCCTGTTTACCCATGAGGACGCCTAACCTTTTGTTCCCAAGAAGAAGAAGAAAGCAAGGATGAGTCGCCATTACTACCTACTTACCTACTAATCTCCTTGCCTGTGTCTGAAGCTGATGAAAGGATGCTCAGGCAGCATCTTTTCCTGAGATGCATGTAGACTACATTTCTACCTCATTTTTTCTTGCAACATGAAGTTAGACCTGTGTATCTCTTCATACACATGATTTTGTAAGTAAACTTATTTCTTTTTCACTTTTAACAAGTGACTATGTTTTTATTGGGGACACGTGGGCTGGAAAGAAAAGTGGAGCTAGTTGAGTTTTCCTGCTTGCCTCATATTCCGCTGTGTGAACTCTGCTAGTAAGATTAAACAATCTTGCTTACTTTCCTGAGTTTCTAACGATCCTCAAGAAAGAAGGTTGCTTACCTGTAACAGTATTTCTTCGAGTGGTCATCTGGACGATCACAACGTCTGCATCGGGATGCCTTTCCATCAACCTCAGCCTCAATTGACTTTAACAACCGATGCTTCCCTGGAGGGCTGGGGCGCCCACCTGCTCGACTTGGTTGTCAAGGACAGATGGTCCCCTCGAGACAAGCTTTTCCACATCAATGGTCTGGAGATGCTGGCAGTCGAGAAGGCACTGAGGTCATTCGAATTCGCTGTTGCGGGCAAGGTAGTCCTCCTGAGGACGGACAACACCACAGTGATGTATTACATCAACAAACAGGGGGGCCCCAGATCCAGGACCCTGCTCGACCTCACTTTGAGCATCTGGAACTGGTGCATCCAGAGAAAGGTGCTCCTCCAGGCGATTCATCTTCCCGGAGAGGACAACGAGTTGGCAGATCGCCTCAGCAGATCTCCTATTGGGTGTGCCACAATGGAGGCTCCTCCCGAGACGGTCACGACTCTTCGATCGGTGGGGAACCCGATCGACCCTCTTCACAACCACATGGACAGCCACTGTCCCCAGTTCTGCTCCAGGAAGCGAATGGACAAATCCCTTGGAACGCGTTCGCTTCCTTTGGACGGGAGAGCTGCTCTACGCATTCCTTTCCTCTCTCATCACGGGTGGGTCCAAGATGACAACGGCCGGTCGCACGGTCCTCGTGGTGGCCGAGACAGCCGTGGTTCGCATCCCTTCTCCACCTCTCCAAGAGATGCTTCCTCCGCCTCGACTTCCGTCCCGACCTGCTGTCGATCCAAGGCGGCCGGATTCTGCACCCGGACATCGAGAGCCTGCCGCTGGTGGCCTGGAGAATCCAGCCCTAGCCTCACTGCCGGACGCGGTGAGGACGGTGATCCTGGCTGCAAGGAAACCTTCCACCCAGCGGGCCTATGTCCTGAAGTGGAGGAGGTTTACCCTCTTCCTTGATCAAAAGGGCTTGTCTCCTGCTCAAGTTTCCACTCCAGTGGTGCTGGAGTTCTTGATGGCGCTGTTGGATGAGGGATTGTGCCTCACATCCATCAAGTGCTACCTCTCTGCCATTTGTTCCAGGTACCAGTTTGAGGGTAGGGCTTCCTTCTTTATGGACCCCTTGGTGAAGGGGTTCTTGAAGGGATGTGCCAACCTGCACCTTCCTGTGTCGGTACCGACCCCGGCTTGGAGCTTGGAGACGGTGCTGGCCACGCTCCAATCCAAGCCCTTTGAACTGATGGCCACAGTGGACTTGAGACTACTGACTTGGAAAACTGCTTTTCTTGTGGCCATCACCTCTGCCCGCCGTGCGGGCGAACTCTGTGCCTTGCGGAGAGACCAGCCCTTCCTTAGGTTTCACAAGGACAAGGTGGTCCTTTGGACAGACATTACTTTCTTGCCTAAGGTTGTGTCTGCTTTCCACATGTGTCAGGACATTGTGTTGCCTACCCTCGCCTCCAATCCGACCTCGGATGCGGAGCGAAGCCTGCACTCTCTTGATGTCAGGAGAGCGCTGGCGTTTTACCTGGACAGAACTGCTGCCTCCAGTCAGTCTGAGAGACTGTTCCAATGCTACTCGGAACCGAAGAAGGGGTTGCCCGTGTCTGTTCAGAGGCTTTCCAAATGGGTGGCTGATACCATCCACCTCTGCTATGAACTGTTGGGCAAACCTCTCCCTGACAGGGTTCAATCCCACTCCACAAGAGCAGTCTCAGCATCCTCTGCATTCCTATCAGGCATTTCCTTGGAGGATGTCTGTAAGGCTGCTGTCTGGTCCCAGCCATTGACTTTTATAAAGCACTATAGGCTGGACACCAGAGCCATCCGAGACGCAGCTTTCGGGAGGGCTGTGTTGGTTTCAGGTTTGCATTGATTGCACTACTGATGGTTTCTGTTTCAGCATTTGTGTACATAATGCAACTGTTTTTCATTCTGTTGAAGGTCGATTTGCACAATTCCAATGGGACTGGTCTTTCATGACCCTTTGTCCCCTTCTCAGGTTTTGCAATGTTATTGCTATGTTGGTTGTGCATGAACAAACAGACTGACTCTTTTGATGGTTCAAGGTGTTTATTGTTGCAATAAATATACCATTGGTTTACCATAGCTTGGTTTCATGACACTCCCTCCGCCGCATACCTTAGCTTGTCAGTCTAAACCCATTTGTATGATTCGCAGAGACCACAAAGAAGAAGGACAGGTTGCTTACCTGTATCAGTATTTCTTCTAGTGGTCATCTGCGAATACATACAAATCCCACCCGTCCATCCCCTCAGTGTCCTGCTCTTATTGGCTCTTCCATCGCCTGCTTGGCGGAAAAATTGCGGAACTGGGGAAAAGAGCGGGAAGGCAGGGGCCTTATAACGGGTGGGCGGAGTTACCACCAAAAAGTTTCTATATGTTGCAAAGTAAACTTTGCCCAGTGATTCCAGAAGTTTCCGAACAGCACTGCGCAGGCACAGTGAACCCATTTGTATGATTCGCAGAGACCATGAAGAAGAACTACATTTCCCAACAGGTTGATTCCTATAAGCCCCCTGAAGTAGTAATGGACTGGATGAGGGAAAACAGACTAAAACTCAGTCCAGACAAGATGGAGGTACTCAAAGTAGAGACTCCTAATCCAGGTATTGTGATACAATCATGGGTCCTAGATGGGGTCACACTCCTCTTAAAGGACTGTGTCCACAGTCTGGGAGTGCTCCTAGACTTGTCGCTGCAGATATCCAATCAGATAAATGCGATGGTCAGGAGCGCTTGTTATCAGCTCCAACTGATACACCAACTGCGTCCTTTTCTGGAAACAGGGGACCTGGAAACTGTGGTACATAGAATAGAATCATAGACTCATACAATTGGAAGAGACCACAGGGGCCATCCAGTCCAACCCCATTATGCCATGCAGGAAATCCAAATCAAAGCATCCCCATTGACAGATGGCCATCCAGCCTTTGCTTAAAGACCTCTAAGGAAGGAGACTCCACTACACTCTGAGGGAGTGTGTTCTACTGTCAAACAGCCCTTTCTGTCAGGAAGTTCTTCCTAATGTTGAGCTGGAATCTCTTTTCCTGCAGCTTGCATCCATTGCTCCATTGGGTCCTAGTCTCTGGAGCAGAAGAAAACAAGCTTGCTCCATCCTCAACATGACATCCCTTCCAATACTTAAACAGGGCTCTCATATCCCTCTTAACCTTCTCTTCTCCAGGCTAAACATCCCCAGCTCCCTGAGTCTTTCCTCATAGGGCTTCATGGTTTCCAGACCCTTCACCATTTTAGTTGCCCTCCTTTGGACAGTTTCCAAAGGAGGGCAACTAAAATGGTGAAGGGTCTGGAAACCATGAAGCCCTATGAGGAAAGACTCAGGGAGCTGGGGATGTTTAGCCTGGAGAAGAGAAGGTTAAGAGGGGATATGATTGAGCCCTGTTTAAGTATTTGAAGGGATGCCATATTGAGGATGGAGCAAGCTTGTTTTCTTCTGCTCCAGAGACTAGGACCCAATGGAGCAATGGATGCGCAGGTAACCTCACGACTCAATTTCTACAATGCGCTCCGTATAGGGCTACCCTTGTACCGAGTTGGAAAACTTCAGTTTGTTGAAAATATGGCAGCCAGGTTGGTCATTGGAAAAACTAGAAATGACCATATAACACCTATTCTAAAATCACTTCACTGGCTGCCCATTAGTTTCCGGGCACAGTACAAGGTCTTGGTAATGACCTTTAAATCCCTTCATGGCATGGGTCCAACCTATTTACGGGATTTCTTCCATCCATACAATCCACCCCGCAGATTCAGGTCCTCTGGGAAGAATCTTCTGCAGCTTATGAAGACCAGGCTGGCTGCAGTCACCCAGAGGGCCTTTTCTTCAACATCTGCCAGATTATGGAATGGCCGGCAGGAGGAGATCCATCATATTACCAGCTTGGACAGCTTTAAAAAGGCTGTTGGATGGATATCTTCTGGCAGGACTTTCTTGAATACAGTGGGCCCTTGCTTTATGCAGGGGGTCTGTTCCAGACCACCCCCCCCCGGGAAACAAAAAAAGCATACGCTCGCACCAGCCCCATTATTTCCAATGGGGCTCATGCTCACCCTGAGGCCCCATGCCCCATTGGCGAGCCCTACTGGAAATAATGGGGCTGATGCGCGCCAGGCACTCACCCGTTTCCTGGGCTGCTTCAGCGTATGCTGAAAGCTGCCTATAAGGAGCCTCCGTATGGCGCGGGTCCACTGTAATGAACCCAGCCACCCACTGAGTGGACCTTCATACTGAAGACTTTGTATCCCCGTTGTTCCGTTTTGGATTATTGTAAGGTTTATTTTAATACAGAATGTGTGTATGTATGTATGTGTGTGTGTGTGTGTGTGTGTGTGTGTGTGTGTATATATATATATATATATATATATGGGTTTATTATTATATTGTTTGGATTTTATTGTAAGCCGCCTCAATGGTGATGAAAAGGTGGGGTATGAATAAAGTTTGATGATGATGATGATGATGATGATGATGATGATGATGATGATGATTATCATTATTATTTATTACTACTACTACTACTACTACTACTACTACTATTAGGATGCCAGCCACAGATGCTGGTGAAATGTCAAGAATAAACTCTTATAGAACATGGCCACAGAACCCGAAAGCCCACAAAAACACTATGGATGCCTTCGGCTTCAAATGGTGATGTTTCTTGGCCACGATCATCCTGTGAGATGTCAGGGGCACTCAGGATATAAATAAAATAATATAAAATTGTGAGTATGGTCTATTTGGTTTTGAGAGCAGGGATTTCAAAGTGGCACCAATTGGATTTCAAACTCCTCTTGTTTTCTGGGCTACAGCTTCCCAGAATCCCCCAGACTGAAGGATTCTAGGTCTTGCAGTCTCCCAAAAAGGAGGATAATCTTTGTGCAAAGCTGATGTTGGCGAAGAAGAAGAAGGTAGGAAGCCCTCGGCAGCATGGCACAAGATTTTCTTGCAGTTTTCCCCTTTTGCAACCTGAAAGGATGATTTGCTCCAAGGCGAAGGAAGGTCTTGGCATCCGGTGGAGCAAATGAGTTGCCCCTTCCTTCAGCTGAAATGTGAACGTTTTCCCTTTCCTGTGCTCTGGGGCCAATGTGCAAAACAAATGTCATTCTTAAAAACTGAAGTCAGATGAGACTTTGAGGTTTAGCTGACCACACTTTTCCCAGTCAAGCAAAAATTATGGCTGTTCCAATTTGGTAACAAAATAATGGAGGAGAGGTCACTATGCGGCAGAAAAGAACATGTTTCAGCAAACACGTCTCAGCAGACTTTTAATCCAAAACCAATACTATGCGCATGTGAAATGAAACAACCAGGTCAGGAAAGCCTTGCAGAAACAGGAGAAATATTGCATAGTTGAGCAAAAACATGACAAACCTTCTGGAGAATTTCGGAAGGCTTCTTCCAAAATGCATCCAGGGTTGATAAACCAGGACAGTCCTTGACAAATGGGGACAGTCTGGGAACAGGGATCAACTTATTATCATTTGGGGAACCCAAGTCCAGTTTCTAAGAGAGGTGGAGATCCCAACACCGATAGACACCAGAGTTGCATCTCACCCTTCCTGGACCCGGTCTCTCCTTTCCAGAAGGTTCAAAAACATGACGATGGAGATCTCGAACACGAGGCCGATGGCAAAAGTGATCCTGACCCAAGAGAAACAGCTTTGTGGCCCTAGAGAGAAAGAATGGGGGACAGAAGACCACTTGAGAAAGACGGGAGGGCTGCAGAGTTTGGAGAAACTTCCTATTTGAATCACAGCTTCCAGGAAGCAAAAGAGGAGAACTAATGGAAGGGATGCCACATTGAGGATGGAGGAAGCTTGTTAAATGCTGTTCTAGAGATGAGGACATGGAGCAACATATTCAAACTACAGGAGAAAAGGTTTCCCTTCAACACTGAATGGATTTCATTGGAGGCTGGTGGAGTCTCCCTTTCTTTGGAGGTTTTTAAAGAGAGGCTGGGTGGCCATCTGACCCAGGGAACAGGGCTTGGATGGGGTCTTCCTGCATGGCAGACTTCTAACTCTATGATGCTATGAAATCAGGGACGTAGCTAGGATTTTTCTAATGGAGGGGGAGGTCCGGACGCCAAGAATCCCCCCTTGGCTACGTCCCTGATGAAATGGGGATGGGGGCATTGAATGGCTCACCTTGATGGAGGCAGGTGCCAGTCAAGTTGACAGAGGCGCTCTTCTGATCAGCCAGATTGGATACCAGGCAGGTGACATTCGAATCCATTGGGTTAGACAAATGGAGGTGCCATCCCTCGGAGGACAGCCGATACCAGTCCAAACTTCCTTCTAAAGGTTCAAGAGCATCCCTAATTCTCCAGGAGACATTGAGTCCTGCCTTTTCAGATACCAAACACTGCAAGGTCATGTTGCACCAAGATGAAGAATCAAAGCTTTCTTGGAGGAGAAGAATTTGTGGCTCTGGAACAGGATCTGTTATAAAGAGAGAAAAGACTCTGGTCATCCTTTCCAAGAGGGTAGAAAATACATTCCTTAGGTTAATATTTTCCTTTCAAAATATCTCCTCCATCTCACCTGAGGCTGCAAGGGAACAATTGATGCTTGCCATTTTGGAGGGACTGGTGATGTATTCTGGTGTGTGAGGGGGATGTGCGCAAAACCATGTCAAAATGCACAACTAAATGTGCATAGTTATTTCTTTCCCCTAAAACCTCAAGCTTGCTTAAAGGGAAAAACATATAAAAATGTGTATATTTGGGGGGAAATCTCCACAAATTTTCATACACAAAGGAGGAAAACGCACACCAAAATCAGATAGTTCACCTGCATAGGACCAGAAATTAGAGATGTCAATGGAAATCCTGTTTTTGCATTTTTATAACCTAAAATAAAGAAATAATATTATATCTCTATATATCCGTATCTATATATTCTATCTCTCTCTCTCTCTCTCTCTCTCTCTCTCTCTATCTATCTATCTATCTATCTCTTGGATCTTTACTGAAGGAGCCTCGGAGATCCTTCTTAGGGATGGAAGGGACTGAAATGAATCAGGTTTGTATTTTCTCATTGCAATAATTATCCCACACCTCTCCGGACGAAAGAACAACTTTTCTCTTATATATCCATCCATTTCTCAAGGCTGCCTTGGGGTCAGGATGTACATTTAAATAGGGCTATATCTGGGGGAAAGGCATGCAAACACCACTTGGTGAATGGAGGAAGGCTCTTGCAAAAATATTTGCCTTTGAGAATAAACATATACAAGTTTACATGCAGGAAGGAGGAAAAATAATAATCTCACAACCTATTTTGAAGTAATTGGAGGAAGAGAAGGGAGTCTTTCTCATCCTGATGTGAGTCCCCATGAATGGCTGTTGGAAAAACCCTATTATAAGGAACAGAATACCAGTCTGTTGTCTTCTCCAGCCAGACAGTTGGAGATGGTCCAATGTCTAATAAATGAAAAGTCGAAGGCTTTCATAGCTGGCATCCATAGTTTTCTGTGGGTTTTTGGGGCTAATAAATGAGACGGTGCAATAACTACTTACCATAGATTGTGAGACAGAAAGAGTGCTGTTCAATCTTTGCTGGATGAAGCCTAACACGGACTTTATAGAGTCCGCTGTCCCCCTTCTTCAAATTTTGGATCCTCAGTGTTGTCTCATTGACCACTTCCAACCGCGGCCCAAACCAGTCTTTGGGATCCGGACGCTCCAATTTCCCATCTCTCAATTCAGCAACGAATAATCCCTTTCCATTTTGTGGCTGGAAGTCCCATTCGACCTTTGCCACTTTTTCTGATGGGGAAATGCTATTGACAGACAGCAAGACGGATCTTCCCAGGACCCCATTAACCTGATGGAGAGGTGTCTGCACTGCATCATTTATGGCACCTTTAAAAATGGTGGGAAAGGAAGGATGCAGAGAGATAAGGAAAAAAAGTAATGTCAGATAGAAGGATGGAAATATCTGCCTGAGAGGCTCCCACCAGAACACCTTTCTGAATGTGTGGATGACATTAAAAACCCCAGAAAGCCCCTGGTTTTATTCCTGTTCTTTCTGATTTATGTTTGCAGATTGAGACACACTTCGATTATCCCAGGACATTTTCTTTCTGGTCCCGGTCTTCCTATTCTTTCCAATGTTAAACTGGGGGCCTCCGAGAGAAAGCATCCCACTTTCGGTTGGTGAGGCCATGCTGTTTTCTTAAAATTGCATTGGTCGCGTTTATTGATTTCTTCCTGAGAGCTGCCTGTGCTCCCACACCGTGAGCAAGGTGTAAAATAACATTATTTAAACAAGCAAGCAAGCAAGCAAGAAGGCAGGCAGGCATGCTCCATCTTCCATGTGACAGTCATTTGGAAATCTAAAGCCAGCAGCCATAAATATCGCCTCGACACCTTTTCTTTTCCAGGCCCAACATTCCCAACTCCCTGATTGGGCTTCTGGTCCCTCATTGACAATGCAATCTATTGAAACCTTTCCCCCCATCCCTGGTTTTCTCCATCATTTACCTGGGATCTGGAGAGTTAAGACCAAAAATGGAAGCCAAGAGCAGGGAAAGCCCATCCTCACTTTCTGTCTTTCTGCCTTCTCTTTTCAAAGGAGATGGCTCTCTTCTCCATAAACTTTTCAGATGCCTCCTCTGCGCTCTTTGGCCACCTCCTGCTTCGCTTTCAAGCCTCTGAACCGCAGCAGTTTCCTCTGAGAGGCCTTTGACGTGTCAGACAAGATTCGCAAGAGGAGCATCACTTCCCTTCTCACAGTTTCTGGCACCACAAGACATTGCTTTGTTCCTTGATGGTGGACCAGAACAAGGTTGGCCAGAGAGATGCAATGGCTGCAAACCAGTGGCACATGTCAGTGCTGTCGTGCCAGAGACGGGACCTCTGGAAACCTCTCCAAAAACCAAAAACTTCTCAACACTGTCAGGTTGAGCATCATCAAAACGCCATGGACAGGAAAACAGGTGATGTTTTGCAAAACATGAGGAAAAACCTCTGAATAACCAGAAGTATTGGGCAGCAGAAGAGGTGCCTCAGGAGGAGAATTTAGAAATGTTGTGAAGTCAAAGGCTTTCATGGCTAGCATCCATAGTTTTTTGCGGGTTTTCAGGCTATTGTGGCCACATAGCCCAAAAAACCCACAAAAACCTTAGAAAGGCCTTTGTACCTAAATTGCACCAGGATTGCTTTTGGATAAGGGAATGAATTTGCTCAATAGGAACAGTAATAGGTGCCACTTGGCCAGTCCAGGAGATGCCAATGGCACCAGGGAACACCCTAAAGAGGGGGGTTTTAAATTTTAATCAAATTTAAATAAACAACCCCAATGAAAACCCCACTGCTCCCCAAAGTCTGTGGTATTCACCCGTGTCCTTTTAAAACACCAAAGAGATGAAGGGAAAGGCTCATTTGGAGGAGAAAGGAGAGGACCCAGGTTTTTAAAAATACATTTTAAAATGTAAATGTTTTTTTAATTAAAAATAATTAAAAAATTAAAATTCTTATTTAGAAATAGTATTTAAAAACATTGCATCTTACCAAATTTTCACTTTAGCCATATGAAATTATGTTCCCATAAATACATTTAGGTTGTGTGCATATACCACCGTAACCAGTGCTCTTATGGAGTCTTTTAAACCTTTTTACCCCAGGGACAAACCAACTAGAAACTCCAGAGTGCAAGGTTCAAATGCAGTTGTATTAGTACAATTAAAAGCATTCCAGCACTCAGACAAAGGCACACTCACACCCTTGGACCAGAGCTAATGGAATGAAGCCAGGTTCAAATGGGAAAGCTGTCAGAAGGTGGGGCTGGGTGGCAACCTTAAGGCTGGGCCACTCTCCATTGGGCTACCTTTGTACCAAAACTCCAGCTGGTTCAGAATACAGCAGCTACATACATGACAGCTGCCAAATTGTTTCTGGGCAAAGTACAAAATGCAATACCTGGTTTGGATGTACATTACCTGTGGGATTGCCTTCTCCAGTACAGACAGGGAAATGTTTGCTCCAAGCAGCCAAGACTAGACTGGCAATGGCTTCCCAGAGGACCTTTTTTTCAGCCGTCCCCAAAATGGGGAATGACCTGCTGGAGGAGATACGACAGCTGAAAATGCTGACACCATTTAAAACAACGTCAAAGACATATCTCTTCTGGCGAGCCTTCCCAGTCCATTTTAAAACATGATTTTTTAATTGGTATCTTTTAATGCTCTGGACCCCAAACATTTTGGGTCACCACCTCCTTTCCTCTCAGGTGACAACCCTAGTATCCCCCACATGCCTATTTCTTGATATTAGCACTACTGTTCCCCTGCAGATTTAAAACAGCCAACCTTGGTTGCTGCTCTCTTTGCACCATCTTGCCATGGAAGTAGCAACCAAGCATCTGGTTGAGCAGAGACTATGAAGCTTCTTGCCTACGCCAGCCTTTCAGTAAAGGCCGACACAAGCAAGAGGCTTCTGGTCACTGCTTGACCAGTCGCTTGGTCGCTGCTCCATTTGCATGCACTCATCCTCAGAGCAGCAAGTGGGCAGCTGGCTGAGCACTGGCCAAGAAGGCTCTCACCTATTCTAGTCTTGTGGCAAAAGCCAGTGTGGGCAAGAAGCTTCTTGGCCCCTGCTTAGACGGTTGCTCAAGTGCTGTTCCCAAGGTGTCCAGGTGGAAAGGGAGAACCTTCTTCCAGGTGAGGGAGGACTCTCTATCCTTCTTTCTTGGGGCAGAAAGGGGTGCAGCTGAGCAGCAATGAGAGCTGGAAGCATGTGGCAAAGCAGCAAACGGAGAGGAGATAAGCTCCAAGCACTCCAAGATAGTTGTCTTAGATAAAGGCATCTCTATGGTCCTGAATTTTGGAGAATACAGAACTCCAGTGAATTCTTTTGGAGGCCCTTGGAGAAGGCCTTACTGTGGCCAAAGTGCACTAGACTTTTAAAACATTGAATAAACATAGTTTTTTGTGGGTTTTTCAGGCTCTGTGGCCATGTTCTAGAAGAGTTTCTTCCTGAACTGTGCCAATAGCGTGGCAGTTTTTCTGTAGTACTACTTGGTGTTAAACTGTTCGCCTCAGCTGAATAAACCTGTGTTTGCTTTGGACCAGATTTGATCTCTCCTGACTATTCCTTCAAGGACTCCTCCCAAGAACCTTGGTCTCTAACAATTCCTCACACAGCTTCAAGTGTTCCCTCTCCACAGAAGCAGAAACAGTACACTGCTTCTTCTGTTACCTCTTCTTGACGTAGCTCCCTCCTTCCACCTTCTCCACTGGGGAAAATGCAAAGCTCAAGGCCTGCTTAGGGTTTGGCCTTGTGCCCCTCCCTCTTCTGTGATCTTTGAACAGCCACACAAGATAAGCAAGCTTATAAGACTGAGGAAGATTCCCAGTCCTCTCTGGTGATCATTGAGCGATGGCACCTCATGCTATGTCTCTGAGAGGAGAGGTTCTTCTCTCCCCTTCCCGGCCACCTTAACTGGAGATGGGGATGGAGAGACCCCTTCTTCCCCAGAGACCCCAAAGGACCACCTTCCTCATCTGTGCCACCTTCTTCTGCTCCTTTCTGGGTAAGTCCTTGGTAAGTCTTGCAAAACCTCATGCAACATTTTCTCACTCCAGAGAGAAATGGGTCCAGGTTTTGAAGGAGCTGACCAAGAGAAGGTCCAGAGCAACCTACAACCAAAGTCCAGGCTTAGCAAGGCAAGGAGACACTGCTGGGCATTGCTGCTTGGAGACATCACAACTGTTCAGACTAGCTGCAAAGGAAGCCAAAAGGAGCACCGTATTGACGCCAAAGAACAAAGAACAACCCTGCCTCTAGCTAAGCTTTACCCCCCTCTCTCTAAGCCCCCCTCCTCTTCTTCTCAGGGGTCCAGGGCTTTCTCAAGGCTTTGCCCCCATTACAAAAGAAAAAAAGGCTTTGCAAGGGATCTGACCCATAAATCCCCCCTAAGTTGAGACATACCTGGGGAAAAAAAGGGGGTGAGGGGTTTTTTGGGGGGGGGGGGGTGGCGGGGGCAAGTAAAAGGAGGAAGGGGGGAATTGCTAAGAAGGCTTGGGAGTGGGACATGTAGTTTGCAATGGCACAAGGGGACTGCCTGTGGTCTTGCAAATGCTATGCCTGCTTGGGAGTGGGAAATGTACTTGTAGAATTGGGGGGGGGGGTTTGGCCAGAAAGAGAAGTACATTTCAGCCTTCTGTCTAGGAATAATGCCAAAATGTCCTCCATTTTGAGCATGCCTAAGAAACATGCATTTATATTAACATTTTAAAAAAATTATCAATTTTTTCATGTGGCCTCCATTTTTTAAAAAATGTGCCCTACATTTGAAAATGTGGCCCTACATTTGTCCTACGTTTGTCCCGGTTTGGAGATCTTGACTTATGGGCCACGGGTGATAACATCATTTTTAAAAATGAATTCCATAACATAAAATTTAGGCTCAGAAGTAAAATGCCACACCTCACTCCTCCTTGTTTTTCTCAAGATGGGCAAACAAAGATGGAGGTGAAGCAACCTAATTTTTCTTTTCCTTTTGAGTCATGGGCTGGGCAAAGTTGCTTAGAAGCAATGCTGGGATTGCTTAGGACTTTGTGGATTAATTTCTGGTTAATTTCTTGCAAAACTCTGGCTAGTTTGGGTTATTCAACATGATAAGCATTGTACAAAGAGTCCTTGGTATCTGCTGGAGTTTGCTTCCAGGAACCCCAGTGGATGCCAAAATCTGTGGATGCTGAAGTCTCATTATATACAGTGGCAGAGTAAAATGGTCTCCCTTCGATAAAACAGCAACATCAAGGTTTGGTTTTTGGAATGTATATTTTAAAAATATTTTCAAGCCACGGATGGTTGAATTCATGAATTCAGAATCTGTTAATATTAAGGGTGACTATACAGTATTATTATTATTATTATTATTATTATTATTATTATTATTATTATTAACCTTTATTTATGAAGCGCTGTAAATTTACACAGCGCTGTACATGCAATCTTTTTAGTTAGACGGTTCCCTGCCCTTGGACTTACAATCTAAAAAGACATGACACAGAAGGAGAAGGGAGTGGTGAAGGGAAAGGGTAAGAGGTCCAGCAGTTCCTCTCAACCTCCAAGGCCTGGACCAAGGCAGATGGACTGGAGGGAGGGCTTGGCTTCATAATGGATGGTTAATCTTCTTCCAGGGAAAATACATACTCTCAAGTAGGATAATACATATACAGTACAATACATAGCAATACAGGAAATGGTTCGATAAACAGGCACCAAAAGAACATCAGATGGTAAGCGACAATTATGCAATGCCTGGGAACGCTTCTCTGAACAGGATGGTTTTCAACTCCGTTTTGAAGCTGGTTAAAGAAGTGATAAGGGCTCTTGTATCTCGTGGGGGAAGAAGGTTCCAGGAATGAGGGGCAGTGAGTGAAAAGGGGCAAATCCAGGCTGGGGCAGAGGAAATCCTGGGCTGAGACAGGAGCCCTTGACTACCAGAACAGAGGGCCCTGGTGTGAAGGTGAGGAGAAAGAAGGTACTATATCTTTTTACATCAATGCCTAACTTTTGGAGCACATTTTAAAGGATGAATTTCAAAGGAGGGTTGTTTTATTATGTGTATATCTTATTTGATTATTTACTACGTGTATATCTTATTTGATTGATGTCTGTTTTAACTGATTTGTTTTTAATTGTATGTTCTTCAATAGTTTTTATTCAAGGGGGTAAACAACAAGAACAAAACTGGATTAACAACAACAACAACAACAACAACTCCACTTAGTTCCTGCAAATCCATGCCCATTCTCTCTCTGATTGAGTCTGTCCATATGGTGATTTTATACCAGGTTAAAATAAACCAATCTTCGGAGCTGGTAAAAAAAGTTTCTAGTTCATACCAGATAATCAAAATGTGTTTGGATCGCCAAAATAAAATCAGAAAGAACAGGAACAAAACCGGGGACTTTCTGGTCTTTTAAACATCTGGCCTATCATCCATGGATTCTGCTGCAGGGCCTTTTGGTGGGAGGATCCCAAGCAGAAACGTCTATCCTTTATTCTTCTAGCTGACATTTCTTCCTTTTCTCTTTGCATCCATCCATCCATTCCCACCATTTTTATAGGTGCCTTAAGTCATCTGGTACAATTGCCTCCTGTTCAGGTGTTTGGGACACTGAGAAAATCCATCCTGCTGTCTGTCAATAACATTTCCGTATCAGAAAAACTGATAACAGTCGAATGGGACTTCCAGCCACAAAATGGAAAACGATTAATCATTGCTGAAATCAGAGAAGGAAAACGGGAGCGTCCCAATCCCAAAGACCGCTTTGGGCCGCGGTTGGAACTGGAGAATGAGACCACGCTGAGGATCCGAAATTTGGAGGAGGAGGACAGCGGAACCTATTGGGCTCGGGTTAGGTTTCATCCAGTAAAGATTCAATTACATACCTTCGACCTCATGGTCTACAGTAAGTAGTTATTGTACCATCATTATTGCTCCGTCTCCAATAGTCTGGCTGCGAAGCTGAAGAAGAAAATAGATCAGTGCTCTCTTCCCCATATTAGGGTTTTTCCAACAGCTATTCAAGGAGACTTAAATCAGGATGAGAAAAACTCTCTTCTTTTCCTCTCCTTACTTCAAAATAGGTTGTGAGGCTCTTTCTCACCTTCCTGCTTGGGAATTTGTGTCTGTTTACTCCAAAAGGGACATATTTTTAAAGAGCATTTTCCCCAAAACGTACATATTTTTGTATCAGTTTCCCCACTGAGTTCAACTAAGATGGTTTGCATTAAAAATATGTATACAGTACTTAAGGTGTATCTACTGTAGAAATGATGCAGTTTGACACACACACGCCTTGAGCTCCCACAGCTTATCCTACAGAATCCTGGGATTTGAAGCTTGGTGAGGAACCATCACTCTTTGGCAATGGAGACGCAGAAACTTATAAAACTACAAATCCCAGGATTCCATAGGATGCAACTTCAACACTTTAAATGTCAGGAAATGACATGTATGTGACCACTAGATGGAGCTGTAGCGGAACCTATTACAGTTCCAGTGGCAGTTGACAGTCGACACCTGCATTATGGAATGTTGATGCAGTCAGTCCTTCTGAGAGAGAGAGAGTGTCAGTTATGGCAGTTGGTGTTAGAGTAACTGCCTCTCTGTTTTGTTGTTATGGTTGTTTAGTTGATAAAGTAACTTATTTATTAAAGCCCTCGTGCAGAGTGAAGGCTTGAAGTGCTTTTGTCGTTATTTCTCAACCCGGGAGCTCAAGGCTGTTTGCAGTGGTGAAGGAATATATTCCTTGTTGGACTGAATACCTTTGCAGACATCTCTTCAGATTCCTTCTCCCTGGCGTCCTGTCGATGTGGTTCAACTCTGCAGGTGGTCGTGGTGGACACAGCGCGTCTTTCTACGCCCCCCCCCCCTTTTGGGGGCACTTCAAGCCTTCACTCTACATGAGGGCTTTAATAAATAAATTACTTTAATAAATAAGTTACTTTGCCAACCAAACAACCACAACATTAAAGTGGTGTCCAAGTGCATTATTTCTACAGCATAAATGCACCCTTAGTTGTGCAATTCAAAAGGGTTTTGTGTACATCTCCTGCAGACAGATGCTGGTAAACTTCACAAGGATTTTAAAAAATGGACAGATCTCTGATGGGAAACGCCTGCTGTTCCATTGCCAGGTTCAGGAGAGATGAAGGAGATATTTTCAAAGATAAATATTCACTTTTAAAACTTAAAATTAAATACTGGAAAGGATGACTGGAGTGTTTTCTGTTTTTAACAGATCCTGTTCCGGAGCCATGGATCCTTCTCTTCCAAGAAGCCTCTAATTCTTCATCCAAATGCAATGTAACTTTGCGGTGTTTGGTGTCCGAAAAGGGAGGACTGAATGTCTCCTGGAGAATTGGGGATGCTATTGAACCCTTAGAAGGAGGTTTGGACTGGCACCAACTTTCCTCCGAGGGATGGAGCCTCCACCTGTCCAACCTTTCCAACCCAATGGACTCCAGGGTCACCTGCTTGGTCTCCAATCCGGCCGATCGGAAGAGTGCATCTATTGACTTGACCGGCACCTGCTCCTTTCAAGGCGAGCCATCCAATGTCCCCATCCCTATTTCACAGAATCCTAGAATTGGAAGAGACCACAAGGGCCACCCAGTCCAACCCCTTTCTTCTGCCATGCAGGAAGACACTATTCCCATGCAGGAACACAGGGACTGAAACTTCAATGGTCATGTGTTTAGATGTATTTGGTTTTTTTTTTTGTGTGTGTGTTTGCATGTGTGTCTATGTTTGCATATTTAATCAACATATATATTATTTTCAAAAATAGGAGAAAAAAGAATTAGTATGGCAATGTGAGTCACAGGCCTGGATTTTGTCAAGGCATTGTTATTGTTATTGTTCTCAGTTAAGATAGTAAGGAGTGATCTCCATGCAAGCAGAGGCCATTCTTTCTGGCCATAAGGCTTCTGGGAATCAAAGAGTCTTAAAGCCCAGGAAATAAAACCTTAATTATATTTGCAACCCAAAAAGATGCTTCCTCCCTAAAAAGACAATGGCGGGTTACAGACGGGCAAAAAGGGGTGTATTCATGACGTCATGAAGGTAGAGCCTTCAGACGGGCCTTACCTGAATGCCGTCATGAACACGCCCCCCCGCACGCCCCAAGCTTCAGGTGCTGCTTTTCTCCGCTTCTTTTCCGTTTGATGCGCAGCTGCGCAGCTCCGTCTGTAAGCTGCTGCACCGGTACGTCAGAATTGCTACGCCGCTAATTTAAGTTGCCCATTTAAAAGCTCCGTGTCTGCTGCGTCACATAATGAGTCGGGGTCCTAGAACATGCGCAGTTTGCAGTCAGGCTTTAATTGCAGCGTCAGCTGCCATGCAGCTGTGGAAGCTGCAGCACAGCTGCAGCGCATTTTAAGACTCCTAACCCTAACCCTAACCCTAACCCTAGAGCAACATGTACGCATGAGCTGCTTGGAAAGTTTGGACTTTAAAGTGAACCCCTACACACATTCCTGTGCCATTTTCACCTAACAATAAAAAATGCTAAAACTGTAAATATTTATATATGTACAAGGGAGGTGATGGGGGATGGCAGGGGGACAGCGGTGGCAGCGGCGACAGCTGTGGGTGCGCATTGCAGATTCAGCAGGAGCGCGGGGACCAAAGGAGAGGAGGCATCTATGATGCTGCTGACACTGGCAAAGTGCAAGCGGACAAGGATGCCAACACCAGCTGATCACCAGCTGGCAGGAGACCACCATTGTTCTTGAGCAGAGCGGGGGGAAAAGTTTTAAAGGGGCTTGGGCACTTTAAATGTGCCCATAGGCTTTCTGCTGGCAAAAGCGCCAGCCGGCAAAAGAAAAAAAAAGCCGCGGTTTGAGCCGCCCGTGAGGAAGCTGCCTCTCTCTTTGCAGCGTCCTCCGAGGCGGCGGTTTGGAAACTCCGGGTCTGAAACGGACCCAGGTGAGGCGTCTTCACTGCCCCCCATGTGGAAGCCCCAACACCTGAAGCACGCCCCCAGGGCGGGCGGTCTGGAGGCTCCGTATTCAGCAGAATACACCTCCAAGACGTCTTCTCCTGCCTGTCTGTAACCCGCCATTGTCTTTCTTTGCAGGTGGCAGAGAAAGACACTTGTGGCTGGTTTTTCCCATTGTGACTATGATTGCGATTGTGTTTGCGTTGGCGGCAGGCTTCTGGATTTGGAAGAAAAGGAAGGAACAGCCCCACACTGAAGGTAAGGAAATTCTCGTCAGAGCGGAAGGAAGCCCTTTCTGCTCAGGGTGATCATATCTGCTAACCACAAAGGAGGACAGGGCACTGCAAAGTGTAGGGCATTCAAGAAAAATGGAGGACACTACAAAAGAAAAGCTAAAAACGCTCATAGTATCAAGTCATGCTGCTTAATCAGGCTCAAAATGGTGGGCATTTGGGTGTTTTTCCTGGACAGCAGGCTGAAGTGTAGAAAAGGAGGACATCTGGTTGCCCTGTTTCTGGTCCCGGCTGAAACATCTCCCTCCTGGGACCAACATCTTGTGCTTGCTTTTTCCCCCACGTTAGTTTTGTAGATTTCAGTACCAATATCATGGCCAAAGGAATAGCAACTGGGCTCAGAGTGGGAGTGAGAGCAATGCCACACCAAATAAGAATTCAGCACCTCCAAATGAAATGTTCTTTCATTTCTGAGATTTCTAGCATTGCAGGAACTCAAAACTTTAAGGATCCAAGACAAGGGATCCTGGCAAAACGACCGAAGGAATTCAAACACAGCAGACAAAACACTTCTCCGTCTATCCATACCCAGAAATAAAGCAGTTTGATATTAGTTTAACTGCCAAGACTCAATGCTGTGGAGTTCTGAGATCGGTAGTTTTGTGAGATATTTAGAATTCCTTACCAGAGAACCCTGGTGCCCTACCAAACTACAAACCCCAGGATTCCACAGCATCGAGTCGTAGCAGTTAAAGTGGTGTCAAACTGCATTAATTTTACAGTGTAGATGCAGCCTCAGACTCTCCAATGATAGAAATCTGGGGACTAAAGGAAAACTTTGTTTGGCGGCCAGAATTCATATCTAGAGACCAATGGCCCTCATTTTGCTTATACAGTACTGTGGCTACAATCCTCATCATGGTTAGGTGTCCATTGACAGTGAAAGGTTTAATTTGAATTTAGTGGGCCCTGATAGATAATTTTAAACTTTAGCCTGTCCATTCAAACCTGGGGACATATGGAGGGACGTAAACTCTGCAACCTGCTTGTCATTTTCTCATTAGGAGGAGATACATCCATCGCACCTCGACAGTTCACTTTCCCTTCTTATGTTCTGCCCTATAAAGTTCTCTTGGGTACCATTCTTCCCATTGCCTCACCTGGGTTTCCCAGACCAACCAACCCATGGGACCGGGATTGTTAACTCCAGGATGCCCTAGGTAAAAGTCATTGCTTAGGGGCCTGATTCCACCCCTTGTAAGGAGGTCCTGGGCCGAGATGCTTTCCCCTCCTGTATACCACTGTATACTGTTAGATACAATGAATGGTGCGCACTGCTGTGCCGCCGCACCCAAGCCCCATTATAATGGTGGCACTTAGTCTGGACCTCCCCTTCCCAAAATCCTGGCTACATCCCTGCTTGCTGCATCCATTTGAATCTCAGAGTAGCAGTGAATGCCCGTTTTTGGTACCCAATGAAGTTTTGGTGGCCTGGAATATTTAGCCATTCCCAGCTGAGAACAGTTGGTTCTGCCAGCCACATCCCCTGCCAAACCAGGCCAGTTGGGGGGCATGCAAGACTCTTCCTATAGGTGTTCTGGGATTTTGACTCTTGCTCAGTTTATTTTTGGCTCTGTAATATGAGAAAGTAATATGCTCCCCACTAGATTCTGCAGCAGACTCTACCTTGGAAGCAAATAAGGTTCCTGATGTCCAGAACATGGAGGTCCAAACCCCAAGGCGCCCTTCAGAAGGGGACAATGACCAGGTGAGATTGTGGTTCAGAGATGTGCTCCTAGATCTGTCACTTCACATGACAAACCAGATGAATGCGACGGTCAGAAGTGTCTGTTATCAGCTCCGGCTGATAGACATAGAATCATAGAATCATAGAGTTGGAAGAGACTGCAAGGGCCATCCAGTCCAATCCCTGCCATGCAGGAATCCAAATCAAATCATCCCCGACAGATGGCCATCCAGCCTCTGTTTAAAGACCTCCAAGGAAGGAGACTCCACTACACTCTGAGGGAGTTTGTTCCACTGTTGGACAGCCCTTACTGTCAGGAAGTTCCTCCTAATGTTGAGGTGGAATCTCTTTTCTTGTAGCTTGCATCCACTGCTCCGGGTCCTAGTCTCTGGAGCAAGTGAAAACAAGTCAGCTCCCTCCTCAGTATGGCATCCCTTCAAGTATTTAAACAGGGCTATCATATCACCTCTTAACCTTCTCTTCTCCAGGCTAAACATCCCCAGCTCCTTAAGTCGTTCCTCATAGGACATGGTTTCTAGACCTTTCACCATTCTACTTGCCCTCCTTTGGCCACGTTCCAGTTTTTCAACATCCTTTTTGAATTGTGGCGCCCAGAACTGCACACAATATTCCAGGTGGGGCCTGACCAAAGCAGAATAGAGTGGCACTATTACTTCCCTTGATCTAGATACGATACTCTTACTGATGCAGCCTAAAATTGCATTGGCCTTTTTAGCTGCCGCATCACACTGTTCACTCATGTTCAGCTTGTGGTCTACTTGGACTCCCAGATCCCTTTCACACGTAGTTTCATTCAGCCAGGTGTCACCCATCCTATATCTGTGCATTTTATTTTTCCACCCTAAGTGCAGTACCTTGCATTTCTCCCTGTTGAAGTTCATTTTGTTAGCTGTGGCCCAACTTTCTAGTTTATTCAGGTCATCTTGAATGTTGATTCTGTCATCTGGAGTCTTAGCTACTCCTCCTAATTTGGTGTCATCTGCAAATTTGATAAGAAGGCTTCCAATTCTGTCATCCAAGTCATTGATAAAGATGTTGAATAGCACTGGGCCCAGGACAGAGCCCTTGGGACCCCACTGGTCACTTCTCTCCAGGATGAAAAGGAGCCATTGTTCAGCACCCTTTGCGTTCGGTCAGTCAACCAATTACAAATCCATGTAACAGTTGCCTTGTCTATCCCACATTTTATAAGCTTGTTGACAAGAATGTCATGGGAAACTTTGTCAACCGCCTTACTGAAATCAAGATATATTATATCCACAGCATTCCCTTCATCTACCAAGCTAGTAATTTTATCAAAGAAAGAGATTAGATTTGTCTGGCATGAATTCTTTCTCTGAAAACCGTGTTGACTTTTTGTGATTATGGAATTGCCTTCTAGATGTTCACAGACTCTCTTTTTAATGATCTGCTCTAGAATCTTTCCTGGTATCGATGTCAGACTAACTGGACGATAATTGTTTCGCCGGAGAAGTCAGGAACCTTGAGACCCTAGTACATGCGCTGGTAACCTCACGTCTTGATTTCTGCAATGCAGTGTACATGGGGCTACCCTTGTGCTTGGTCCGGAAACTTCAATTAGTTCAGAACATGGCAGCCAGATTGGTCTCTGGTACATCCAGAAGAGACCATATAACACCTATCTTAAGATCACTCCACTGGCTGCCCATCAGTTTCCGGGCCCAGTACAAGGTGTTGGTTAACACCTTTAAAGCCCTAAATGGCTTGGGTCCAACCTATCTTCGGGACGGCCTCCTTCCATATAAACCTCCCCGCACACTTAGATCCTCAGGGAAAAACTTGTTACAGCCTTGTAAAACAAGGCTGTCTGCGACCTCCCAGAGGACCTTCTCAGCTGTTGAACCCAGATTGTGGAATGGCCTGCTGGATGAGATCCGTCATATTGCCACTCTGAACAGCTTTAAAAAGCTATAAGGATGGAGCTCTTCCGGCAGGCCTTTCCTGAATAGTTTCTCCGGCTATCAGAAGCAAAATCTAATTGCTGACCACAGTCATTGTATTGTTTTTAAGTATGTTTTATGTTTTAAATTCTACATGGTTTAATTGTATTTTAAGGGGTGGGTGGGTTGGGGGTTCAGACTGTATATTTTAACCTTGTAAGCCACCCCGATTGCATTTTGTGGAGAGGCGGGATATAAATATATTATTATTATTATTATTTGCAAAATTTGGGCATTGGGCACCAGCATCTCCTGGTACTTTCTCCTACGTCCTCATAGTCACGCCTTTTAGCACTAGACCCTCCAGCTCTCCTGGTTTCTTGGTATTAATTCTGGCATTAATAATGTCTTCAGAGGTGATTTGGCACCATGGCTTTCCTCTGAGGCTGAGAAAGAGTGAATTGACCAAGTGGGTTTCTGTGGCCAAGTGGGGATTCAAACTCTGGTCTCCTGGGATGCTGGCACACTGTAGGATTAATGCAAAATTTGGCATTGCTTATATTGTCAGGACTCTATTCCTATGGAATCCTGGGATTTGTAGTTTGTTTACCTACCCTTTTACCTGTCCATTAGACTACTGTTGCTTAAAAGAGATTACAGATATTTTCATAACTTTTGTAACCGCAATAAAAGTTACAGTGAGAAGCAGCAATTACAGGACGGCCCTGAAGTTGTCCAAAGGTAAAAGTGAGATAATTTTTTATTATTTGAATAAGTGCCATATCATGTAAATTATTAATTATTTTATATAAGTGGGATAAAACAGCCCTTGTCTATACTATCCCTGACAGTGTTAGAAGATACTCCATCTTTACTTCTTTGTCTGAAGTGGAGCCCAACTCCTCAACTGGAAAACAGAGGTTCCTCCATCAGCAGTTTGTAAAATTTGGGGCATGCATTCAAGATCTAGAGCTCTCTGTTTGCAATGAGTAAAACCCACCAAGGATGTCAATCTTTACATGGATTATGGAGGGTGTGGGTCAGACTTTTGGAAGCTTATTTGGGGACCCCCAGATGGTTCCAGGGTAGAAAGGAGGGCTGGATGAGGAATCTGGAAGACCTAGGTTCAAATCCCTGCTCAGCCATGGAAACCCACTGGGTGACGTTGGTCAAGTCACACTTTCTCAGCCTCAAAATCACACTCTCTCAGCCTCAGAGGGCAGCCAGGGCAAACTTCCCTTGAATAAATCCAGTCAAGAAAACCTTAGAAGAGGGTTGCCATAAGATGGAATCATGGCATGTAGCATCATCAACAACAACTACCAACTGCAAGGGAAGTCATTGGCATTTTAAGATTTCAACACTGGTTTTTCTTTTTCTTTTTTTCAGGAACTCTTGGACTCTGAACAGAGACTGATGGCAACACCAAGCTTCAGCCATCTTGCCAACCAGGACATCGAAACATTATCAGTCTGGATGGAGACAGGAAAAACCTCCCTGCTTGACATTGCCACTTTCATTCATTCATGCAGAACCAAATTTCCCTCCTTGAACCATAACAGTGTTGACCCCTGCCCAGTCTTGTGACTGAACTTTGTTTGGGCTTAAGGTTTTTGTCTCCTGGGCAAAGTAAGGACTGGGTTATCAGCTGCTGCGTTATCGGATCTGTTTCAACAAGTCTTTGTTTCTAGTTGCCTGGATTGTTAGGGACAAAGGGTGAGTTTGTAGTCCATCCTAAGATGTTGTAAATAGGAAGCCAGCTCTAATCTATAAAATATCATCTAAGGTTTTGTCGATGTGGGGGGCATAGAATCCAAGAGTTGGAAGAGACCCCAAGAAGGGCCCTGATCCAGTCCAACCCCCTTCTTCTGCCATGCAGGAACTCTCAATCAAAGCATCCCCTGTGACAGAGGGCCATCCAGCCCCTGCTTAAGACCTCCAAAAAGGAGACTCTACCACTCTCCAAGGAAGCATAATCTTCCACTGCCAAGTAACTCTAACCATTAGAATAATCTTCCTAAGGTTTAGGTTTAGGTAGAGTCTCTTTCCTTGTAGCTTGAATCCATTCTTCCTTGTCTCTGTCTCTGGAGCATCAGAAACAACATTGTAATGTTTCTTGGACACTACTATCCTGGTTTTCATCTGTGAATGGTTAGAGGGAGCCTCGCTTTCCCCACCATGGATGCCATTTTCTCTCTCTTTGTCCTGGTTTTCTCTTCCTCCTTGCCTTTTCCACTGTCGAACAGCGCTTTTACTTCTTTGGAGGCTGTCTTTAAGCAGAGGCTGGATGGCCATCTGTCAATGGGATGCTTTGATTGAGAGTTCCTGCATGGCAGAATAAAGGGGTTGGACTAGATGGCCCTTGTGGTCTCTTCCATCTCTACGATTCAAGGATTCTATGATTCTAGGAAGTCCCTCCTAATGTTGAGCTGGAATCTCTTTTCCTGGAGCTTGCATCCATTGCTCCATTGGGTCCTTTTCTCTGGAGCAGCAGAAAACAAGCTTGCTCCCTGTTAGAAAAACTCTTTGTTATTGGTGATGTCTCTTGCCCAGTGGTTCTGAACTGGTACCAACTGGAACAGATGTAGTCTTCTCTGGAACTCAGGAACAAAGTAACTTCAACACAGATTTCACTCAATGAGGGTTTATTGTCTTAGTTGCTATTTACACATTTACAGCTACAGCTACTATACATCTTTCTCTGTCAGAGTCCACACTAGAAGAAAAAACCTGAACATGACATCAGTCTTTGCTCTCTCAAAAGAACAAACATTCCCACCAAGTGGACACACCTCTTTCCCATGAAGTCACCATGCAACACAAGAGAATAACAACATAACATGTTTATATTTTGTCTCAGCCATTGGTCCTTGACCACTTGTTCTTCCAGGCCTAGACTTCCTGGCATTCAACAGGAACCTTTCAAAACTGTAACAACTATTGCCACATCTGAACATTTCCAATACAAATAGAAATATATACTAACACTCCCTCCTCAACATGACATCCCTTCAAATATTTAAATAGGGCTATCATATCACCTCCCAACCTTCTCCTGGCTAAACATCCCCAGCTCCCTAAGTCTTTCTTCATAGGGCTTCATGGTTTCCAGACCCTTCACCATTTTAGTCTTCCTCCTTTAGAGACATGGCTCCAGTTTCTCAATGTCCTTCTTGAATTGTGGGGCCCAGAACTGAACACAATATTCCAGGTGGAGCCTGACTAAAGCAGAATAGAGTGGCACTATTACTTCCCTCGATCTAGGCATTATACCTCTACTCATGTCTTTTTATTGTATTGATTTATTGTGTCAGTAAATAATGTAAATACAAATAAATCTGATTATGAGCAGTACTTTTAGATTGACCTCTGAATTTGCACTGATTAATATTAATGCCAAGGTTTAACAGTGATGTATTGCGCTAATGCTGGTTACTTTCAGGCTGTGATTTGAATGTTACACATAGAGCAGCTTTATTTGCTAAAGCAGTGAAAAGTATACGCGCTACCTATCTGAAAGATATTGCTATAGATTGTGCGGGGGATTCACCTATATGATATTGTTATGGATATGCTGGCGTTCTTGTTTTTATGGCATTGTAATGCAGTTGACTGACTGACCTATTGCACTAAGCTTGGCTTTCCTTCCTTTGGCGTGTGAATTCAGGCGAATCGACACAAGCAAAACAATGCTCCGCAATCCCAGTCCTCTTGGAACACATGATGCCCCTTTCTTTCCACGTTTTAACGTGGACAGGAGACATGCTGGCGAGGAGAAAGGGAAAAGGGGGGGGGGCAAAGGGAGGGGGGGGGGGTGATAAAGGGGCCAAAGGACTCTTTGGGGGGGGGGGGGCATGACGTCCTCCAAAGTGGGGCCAAGGTGGAGGTAGGGTTTATTTCCAAGTAGAACTGCAGTTTCTACACTGGTTATTTTGCAGGGAAAGAAATTTATTATTATTATTATTATTATTATTATTATTATTAATCATAATAAAAATATTTCACTGCCAAATAATAATAATAACAATAACAACAACAATAATTTTGCCGGTGGGTGATACATTCGGATGAAGCAGAGGGCATTTAGAGATAGGTGACATTCCCTATCATTCACATGAGGCTAGGGATGGAGGGTAGGTCCAGATGACAGATCTGAAGGGAAAGAAACAGGAGGCTGGAGAGAGAGATGAAACTCCCAGAATTCCATAGCCTCAAGCCAAGGACCCCACAACAAACTCCAACTCCCATAATAATAATACTGTAATAACAATAATTTATTGTAATAATAATAATAATAATAATAATAATAATATATTCTAAAATAATAATAATAACAACAACAATAATTAAATTTTAAAATAATAATAATAATAACAATATATTTTTAAAATAATAATAATAATATTAATAATTAAATTTTAAAATAATAATAATAATAATAATAATAATAATAATAATTTAACTTATTAGTTTGCTGAGGCACCAGAGCTCTCTGGCAGAGAAGGCTCAATGTCCCAGGACACTACAGTTCCCAGAATTCCATAGCACTGAGCCAGGACAGTTAAAGTGGAGTTAAACCGAATGAGGAGAATGACAGGATGATAGATGTAGATGAGGCTGAAATGGATGGGGGCTCTGACAGGGAGGACCCCTTCGAATTTGGCTGCCAGGGATGGGGAAATAGAAGGGAGGAAAAAAGGGGACGCTGTCATTCCCGTGAAAGTGGAACCAGGCTCCCTTCTTCACCTGGAAGTGCAAAGGT
>NC_056530.1:31892941-31914263 GCF_019175285.1 Sceloporus undulatus
CTTTCTGTAAACATAACTTCGACAAAACCGTGGTCCAAAATCAAGTGGTTCTATGATCCCGAGACCAAGGAGGGAAACAAAATAAAGATTGCTGAGATCTCTGAGGGAGAACTGAAGCGCACAAATCCAGACGACCGCTTTGGGCAGCGGCTGAAAATGGTCAACCAGACCACCCTCGGGATTGTGGACCTGAAGGCGGAGGACAGCGGCGTCTACACTGCGGAAGTACAGTTCATTACGGCAGTAATAGGAACCCACCAATTCACCCTCACTGTCTATGGTAGGATGTTCCTGCCACGCTTTCCTCTCTCAGGACAGGAAGAATATCTGGTGCCATGTTTCTTGACATCCTTAGGAACACTATTGGGCTGGGGGTCATCTTCAAATATTTCCTCTTACTCTTCCCTTCTTTCCCCCTTCTCAATCGATGACATGAATTCTCTTTTGGCATGGGTGCTTTGATTCTGTGTATATCATCTGAATGGGATGCACCGCCCCGCACACTCCCACACGGCTTTCAGCATAAGTTGAAAGCCACGTATAGTGCACCCACGCATAGTGTGTGTGTGTGTGTGTGTGTGTGTGTGTGTGTGTACACACATGCATGACTGAAGGGGCTTAGAAATGATGTCCCTTGAGGTCTCTTCCAACTCTGCGATTCCTGTTTTGTCCTCCATTCCTCCAATTATCTTTTTGCTTTCTTTCAGACGAATGTGAAGTCGGTTGGTACATGTGTCTCGCCTTCCCATACTGTTTCAGCCGCACGTCTCTTTGCGTGTTTGTGATCGTCGTCTGTCTATGTTTGTGGCGCTGGAGGGAAAAAATAAAACGGTCCATCCTTGAAGGTAAGAAAAAGGTCTTTGTCAGTCTCCTTCCTGTTGGCGGGGGCTGAGTTTGCAAAAGATGCCTCGCCCTTTATTCCATTTTTCTCTATCTGTCTCGTATTGGGCTCCACAGCCACTTCCCGGATCGTGCAGACATTGTGGCCTTCTGCAGAAAGGGATTGACGACTATAGGAAGCGACAGAGAAAATGAAAAGAGGATGAGATGTTTGGGGATTGAGGTGAAGAAGCAGAGAGGGCTGAACAAGAAGTTGGAGACTTCTATGTCAGCAGTGAATCTGCTCTGCATTTTCATCCAAACGTTTAGCAAAGCTATATATCTGAACCCTTGCCTGCAAGTAGGTTCAGCCTCTTTGGAGCAAGATGGAGACCTGCCTTGCTTTACATTCACTTGTCCCAACTCACTCAATGAGTTTCCATGGGTGAAATCAGACTCTGGCTCGAGACAGACAGGTCAAAAGCTCTGTCTTGCCACCGATGGGGGTTCCGGAGCATGCAGTGACCACACGCTCCGGAACCTAGTCTGTATAGTGCACCCACGTATAGTGTGTGTGTGTACACACAGACGCATGGCTGAAGGGGCTTAGAAATGATGTCCCTTGACATCAACTCTGCGATTCCACCATCATCATGGTGGCATCCTGTCCACATGGGCGCCATCATGATGACAACGACGACGCACAGCATTATGCCATATCGTGCACATGTGACGTATGCAAAGGGCCACAAAAAGAACCCAGAAGAAGTGGGTTCTTTATACTGCGGAAGGACGGCAAGTGGTTTGGTGGCTGCACCATCCTTCCGCGGTTAAAACGGGTGAGTCCAGCCTGCTGTTTGGGGGCAGTCTGTACTGCCCCCCGATTCAAATCAGAGTCTTGTCCAACGCTCCAGTGCATAGACCCAGTGAATGAATGGTTGAAGGGTGTGAGTCAAGATGTCGGTAAATCACATTAATTTAATGGCTCCGCTCTAGTTCAGGCCATGTAAAAGAAAGGTTTTATTCCACAAACTAGCCCATTCCTTGATCGGCTGTCATTTCTTTTTGCCTTTGCAGGTTGCTTGGCATGGTGCCCTCCTCTTCTGGACCAAGAAGAAATCCCAACGCAACCCAAGAGGGACATCTAAGAAGCGTCCTCAGAGCCATCGCCAAGAGCAAACCAAAGCATGATTCCACCTTTGCTTTCTGGACTTTCATTGGAAGCTGGAGACCTCCGCTAGTTTTAAAAACACTTCTTTTTGCTGCACATAATTAAGATTAGTTTAATAAATGAAGGGAAGAGGAGAAGGGAGAGGGAACAGAAGATAGGGAGAAAGGAGGATGTGGTTGGAGGACTGGAGAAGGGAGCAGCCAGGATGGTAAGAAGATGGAGAGAATGAGAAGGATGATTTAGGAAGGGAGGAAGGAGAAGGGAAGGTTGGAAGGAATGAAAGTGTAGGGTAAGTAGTTTATAATGAGTAGATATCAATATAGGAGATAATAGAACGTAATAATGTTTTCTTTGCTTTAGTGTTTGTTGTAATGTGGTGTATACAAATTTGAATAAAGTTATTTTATTCAAATCAACTCTGCGTAACTCTGCTGGAAACTGACCATACGGTTATTCTGGAGGACCTAGACGTTCCTAGAGAAAACCCTTCCTAGGTATTTGTAGGTCCTCCAGAGTGAATCTATCATCAACATCTGGCAGATGTGGAGCATAGAGTTGCACTGGAGGACCTAGAATTTCCTAGAGAGATGCTTTCTCAGGTTAAACAAAACAAGCGTTGTTTTTTATTTGCGTTTTTTCCACATTCATTAAACAAAAAAGGGACTTTCCAAGTTGTGCCTAAGTTGTGCTATATCACAAGCTCTCTTCCCCCGACTTTTCCTGAGCAACCATCCCAAGTTATCCAAGTGGAGGAGAGTCCCACAGACCCCAATATGGAAAAATCCCATTTGTGGGGAGGCTCCAGAAGCCCTATCTCTATCCAGACATCCTTGACATGCACCATCGATGTGCAAACATCCTGGTGCGCAACCATCCCATCTCTCCAGCCAACCTTGTTTTTGGTCCAAGAAAGAGGCAATGTCTTGTGATGCCAGAAGCAGCGAGAAGGGAAGTGATGCTCCTCTTGTGAATTAAAGTGAGAATGTGGCTGGCAAGCCAAGGGCCTCTTAGAGGAAACTGTTGTGGTTCAAAAAGTGTGAAAGCAAAGCAGGAGGTGGCCAAAGAGCGCAGAGGAGGCATCTGAAAGGGCTGCAGACAAGAGAGCTTTCCGCTTTGTGGAGAGAAGGTGGAAAGACAGAAAGTGAGGATGGACTTTCCCTGCTCTGGGCTTCCATTCTTGCTCTTCCTTCTCTGGTTCCCAGGTGAGTGATGGAAAGCGCTGGAAAGAGCAAGGATGCACTCTTCCTCTCCTTTGCCTCTACTGACTTAATTACATTCAAATGACTTTTGCATTTTTGAACTCTATTTGCAGCAATGGGAGTAAACTGAAGTCAAAGGGGGGAAAAGAGAGAAACACTGGGACATTTTAAAAGCAGCTGAGAAAATTGGGGCGGCAGAAGATTTATTAGCAAACTGGAGCCATTGGAGAGTCTGATTCTGCTTTCATAGAGATATGTATAATGTCATTTTCCTTTCCATATTAGGCACTGCAAATCTTCCAGCAAAGGTACGTCATGTGGACAGCACCCTCGGAGGGTCGGTTTTATTTCCCATCACTATCTCCTCAATGAAAACGGTGGCTGAAATCGAATGGAAATTCGAGACTGAAAGGGGTCTGGCTCTCCTGATCGCTGAGTTTTCCGATGGGAAACTGGTCCGGCCGAATCCCAGGGACAGATTTGGGCAGCGGCTGGAAATGGTGGATGAAACCACATTGAAGATTAAAGACTTGGAGAGGGAAGACAGTGGCGTCTACATGGCGCGCGTGATGTTGGCCACCTTCACCGTTCTTGAGTACTTCTTCAATCTCACCGTTTACAGTAAGATACTCCCCTTTGTTTAAATGGAAATGGAGCTGGGATTGTAGGGTAGATACTCAGGAGTGTAGCTACTAGGGACCAGGGATGTAATCCATCACTAAAGGTGTGTCTACTCTGTAGAAATAATGCAGTTTGGCACCACTTTCACTGCCATGGCTCCATCCTACAAACCTATTTTAGTTTCGTGAGGCTCCAGCAGCCTTGGGCAGAGAAAGCTAAAGACCTTGCAAAACTACAAACCCCAGGATTTCATGAAAATGGACCGACAGCACATAAAGTGCTGTCAAACTGCATTTTTCCTACAGTGTACATGCACCCAGAGGAAGGAGAAGAGCCGTTCGATGTCTTTCGGCAAACGATTTGCTCCAAACTGACAATATTCAAATTGAAAAGAGACAATCAGACAATCGGATCAGAGTGCACCAAAACTGATGGGAAAGTCCCAGATTTTATTCCTTTTCTTCCCAATGTTATACTGGGTTAAAATAAACTGACCTGGGGAGGTCATAGAAAGGGTTTCTGATCATATCAGGAGCAGAGAGAAAATATCCTGAGATAATTGAATATGTTTGGATCTCCAAATTAAAATCAGAAAGAACAGGAACAAAACTGGGGATTTTGGGGTCCTTTAAACATCTGGCCTATCATCCACGGATCCTGACGGGCTTTTTGGTGGGAGGATCCCAAGCGGAAACTTCTATCCTTTATCTTTCTATTTGACATTTCTTCCTTTCCTTTTCTCTCTGCATCTATCCATTCACACCGTTTTTAAAGGTGCCATAAATGATCCGGTGGGGATTCCTTTCCGTCAGGTCAGTGGGGTCCTGGGAAGATCAGTCCTGCTGTCTATCAGTAGCATTTCCCCATCAGATGAAATTGGGAAAATTGAATGGGACTTCCAGCCACAAAATGGGACAGGATTATACATTGCTGAATTCAAAGATGGGAAACTGGAGTGTCCCAATCCGAAAGACCACTTTGGGATGCGGTTGGAACTGGAGAATGAGACCACGCTGAGGATCCGAAATTTGGAGGAGGAGGACAGCGGAGTCTATAGAGCTCGGGTTAGGCTTCTTCCTGCAAAGATCGAAGAGTACTCTTTCCGTCTCACAGTCTATGGTGAGTAGTTATTGTACTGTCTTATTAATTACTCACCTGAATTAATTCCTCACCTTACTTCAAACTAGGCTGTGAGATTATTATTTTTCCTCCTTCCTGCGTGTAAATTTGTATATGTTTATTCCCAAAGGCAAATGTTTTTGCAAGAGCCTTCCTCCATTTGCCAAGTGGCGTTTGCATGCCTTTCCCCCAGAGGTAGCCCTATTTAAATATACATCCCAACCGCAAGGCAGCCTTGAGAAATGAATGGACTTCTGAGAGAAAAGTTGTTCCTTCGTCTGGAGAGATGCGGAATAATTATTGCAATGAGAAAACACAAACCTGACACATTTCAGTCCCTTCCATCCCTAAGACTCTGGGTCTGGGGCTCCTTCAGCAAAGATCCAAAAGATATCTAGATAGGTATTATATATACAGATATATAGATATGGATATGGATATAATGTTATTTCTTTGTTTTAGGTTATAAAAATGCAAAAACAGGATTTCCATTGGCATCTCTGACTTCTGACGCCATGCTGGTCATCTATCAGATTTTGGTGCAATTTCTCCTCTTTTAGTTTTGTGCAGGAAAAATTGTGGAGATTCCCCCCAAATATACACATTTTTGTAGGTTTTCCCTTTAAAGCAAGGTTGACGTTTTAGGGAGAGCAAGTAACTATGCACATTTAGTTGTGCATTTTGAAATGGTTTTGTGCACATCCCCTGCACATGCCAGAATACATCACAAGCCCCCCCCCCCCCAACAAATGCAAAGATCTCTGATGGAAAGCATCTATTGTCCCTTTGCCAGCCTCAGGAGAGATGAAGGAGATGTTTTCAAAGGGAAATATTAACCCAATGCATTTGTTTTGGAATGGATGACCAGAGTGCTTTTCTTCATTTTTAACAGATCCCGTTCCGGAGCCACAGATTCTTCTCCTCCAAGAAACTCCTGACTCTTTGGCCAGGTGCAACGTGACTTTGTGGTGTTTGGTGTCCGAAAAGGGAGGACTCAACGTCTCCTGGAGAACTGGAGATGCTTTTAAACCCTTAGAAGAAGATTTGGACTGGTACCGGTTCTCCTCCGAGGGATGGAGCCTCCACCTGTCCAACCTTTCCAACCCAATGGACTCCAGTGTCACCTGCTTAGTCTCCAATCTGGCCGATCAGAAGAGCGCCTCCATCAACTTGACCAACGCTTGCTCCCATCCAGGTGAGCCATTCAATGTCCTCCATCCCATTTTCCTCATAACACAGGTGTCATTTGCCAAATACTGAATATAATTTTATTATATTATATATTACAATATATTATAGAATATTATTATTATTATTATTATTATTATTATTTATAACTAGACATCATTTGTCAAATACTGAATATCTGAATAGCTGCAAAAGGGAACCGCAAACAATATTTCCCCTGCAAAAGGGAAACCGTTTTTCTTTGAGATGCATTGACCCAGTTTAAAGAAATAACCCGCGAGTGAGATCTTTTGCATCATCCCACATGTGCTTCCGTCTCCAATTGGGGAGGCAAAATCTGGCAAATGGGAACAACCTGCACACCTCTCACACGTTCATCCACTATCACTGGAGGAAGGTAACTGTTCAGTTTGGAAATCCAGTTTAGACAACACCCTCTAAAAATCAGGCAAACCAACTGAATGCAAAGAGAAGACAGATTCTAGGTATTTGGAATCACCAGTGTTTTAGGGGCTATACAGATCGGCACTTTGTGGCAGACGGTGTGCGCAGTAAGGGCTGAGTGGCCACACACTCCAAGCCCTAACGACAACACCTGGGCGCCATTTTGGTGCATGCCCTTCTAGACGGCACGTGCCATGATGATGCACCTCTGGCACAGCGCCCAAATGTAACTCCAGCACCGAAAGCACAGCGCCAAAGGGGCATCATCATGGCACGCTGGCACACCTATGACACCCCTTCCAGGGAGCTAAGTAGAAACTACTTTTCGCAACTTCTTTTTGCTCCCTTCAGGGACTGGATTGGTGCCATTCTGTGTGGTTGCTGTGGCACCAATCCAGGGCAACAAGGCCACCCATCTGTATAGCCCCTGAATCTCTGTGATACTAGGAAGTGAGGGATCGAAGGAAAATTTCCTTCGGGGTACAAAATGGTTATTTGGCAAGGCCATGCTATTGCCCCTCATTCAGTTGAGGGCAGTTTCTTCTTTGGCCTCCTACTCCCAGAATCCCACAGCCAGCATGGCTACTGAGAGTTGTAGGCCAACAAAGAAACATTTTCTGGACTGTAATTCAGATAAGGAACTTCTCCAAACTCTACAGCCTTCTCTTCCTTCTCAAGAGGTCTTCCATCCCCCTTTCTTTCTCTCTAGGGCCACGGAGCTGTTTCTCTTGGGTCAGGATCACTTTTGCCATTGGCCTCGTGTTCAAGATCGCCATCGTCACGTTCCTGAACCTTCTGGAAAGGAAAGACCGGGTCCACAGCTGAGCGGCTAGGAAGGGTGAGATGCAACCCTGGTGTCTCTCGGTGTTGGGATCTCCACCTCCGTTAAAAACAGGACTTGGTTTCCCCAAATATTAAGCTGATGCATGTCCTCTAAGGGTCCCCATTTGGCCAGGACAGTCCTGGTTTATCAACCCTGGATGCATTTTGGAAGAAGCCTTCTGAAATATCTCCAGAAGGTTTGACATGTTTTTGTTCAACTATGTGATATTTCCCTTGTTTCTGCAAAGCTTCCCAGACCTGGTTGTTTCATTTCACATGTGCATATTGCTAGTTTTGGATTAAAAGTCTGCTGAAACATGTTCTTTTCTGTGGTATGGTGATCTCTCCTTATTCTTTCATTACCAAATTTGGACAGCTGTAACTTTTGCTGGACAGAAAAGCAACAGAAAGTGTGGTCAGCTAAACCTCAAAGTCTCTTTTTAAAAAAAGACAGTTGTTTTGCAGTGGCCTTAGAGCACAGGAAATGTCCCTTCTATTCTATCACAGGAGTTTATCACACTGAGGTTATTGGAGCTAAGATCAGGGGTGAGTGCGGGCCGAACGATGCGAATTCATGTTATAACATGAATGTTTTATCACACCTGGTTGCCCTTCCGTTGCCCTTCTGAATCGAGGGGGAATCGAATCCAAGGCAAGTCACGTGATGTGGATTCAAGCAAAGCGGAGGGAGTGCAAATTGTATTTCCACACCTTTGCATACCATGCAGATTCAACAATTCGAACTGGGATCCTTGCGCATGCCCAGTGGAGCCCTTAAGGCATCCTGAACCTTTGCACTTCCAGGTGAAGAAGGGAGCCTGGTTCCACTTTCACGAGAATGACAGCTTCCCTTTTCTTCCTCCCTTCTATTTTCCCATCCCTGGCAGCCAAATTCAAAGGGGTCCTCCCTGTCAGAGCCCCCATCCATTTCAGCCTCATCTACATCTATCCTCCTGTCATTCTCCTCATCTATTTCATCTGCATCTCTCCTTCCCTTTGTAACAGTTGCCTTCTCTTAGGTTGCCTCCACACTGGGGAGATAATCTGGTTTAACTCCACTTTAACTGTCTTGGCTCAGTGCTATGGAATTCTGGGAACTGTAGTGTCCTGGGACATTGAGCCTTCTCTGCCAGAGAGCTCTGGTGCCTCAGCAAACTAATAACTTAAAATAATAATAATAATAATAATAATAATAATAATAATAATAATAATTTATTTTACTGCAAAATAATCCATGTAGAAACTGCAGTTCTACTTGGAAGTAAACCCTGCCTCCACCTTGGCCCCACTTTGGAGGATGTCCTGCCCCCCACCCCCAAAGAGTCCTTTGGACACTTTACTAACCCCACTCTCTCTCTTTGCCCCCCTCTTTTCCCTTTCTCCTCGCCAGCATGTCTCCTGTCCACGTTAAAACGTGAAGGCATTCATTCGGGGGGGAGCACCGGAAGCAAATGGGGCAAAATTGCAGCACGGCATCATGGGAAATTTGCAACCCGGGGGTTTTGCAGTGGTGTTCCAGAGCACAGGCAAAGTGTCATTCCACACCAGACCAATAGGCAGTGAATTTGAAGCGAGCCTCAATGCAAATCCTGTCAACTCACTTATTTATCGGACTCTCCCAAATGAGGAGCCAGTAAGAATTCAGTCCAGAAGCACCGGGGAAGCTCCCATTGAAAGGAACCAGGTGTTAAAATACATAAACATTATAACGTGAATCCGCATCACTCGATTTGCAGTCGCCCTGGATCTGGGCTGGTAAACCCCCTGTTTGATAAACGTCACAGTCTCTCTGTTCTTCCTTTGTATCTAGTTCAATCCTGTTTTAATTTATCATCTATCTTCAATTATTCACAAAAAAATATCAAATTTAATATCTACACTTCTTTCCTTTATTTCTTTTCCAGTTTGGAGGATATTACCTGTTTTAAAGTATTGACCAAAGTGTCTGCAACGTCTCCTTTCTCCTCTCTATGTTGTTCTTTGCCGCTTTGCAGAACTCTCCAATAGTATTTTCCAAACTTCCAACAAACTTATGAATTCCCTCTTTTAGTGAATTCCTTCTGACCAGGTGACTGATTTATTTAGTGTTATTTAGAAGATTGTCTTCAAATGGTATTAAAAAAGATACTGTTTAGTTTTTGGCAGCCTTATCCGTGCTGTTCTCCTTCTTCTCATTCTTTCTTGGATGCTGGGGCTACAATCAACCTCCATGAGCTCTGATAAAGAGGGACATTTCTCTGCTGGCTACAGCTCTGGTTCATCAGCAAAATGGCCTCTTTGGGGACAACTTGGCACCCGCCATCACGCTGGAAGACCTGGCAAAGGGGAACAACATACACATCTCTCACTTGTTTCAAGGCACTATCACTGCCTTCAAAGGCAACTTGGAGCAGTGGTTTGAGCACTGGAGGAACGTAAGTCTTCAGTTGGGCTTTTGGAAATCCAGTTTAGACAACCCTCCCCCCCCAAAAAAAAATATCAGGCAAACAAACTGAATATAAGTAGAAGATGGATTCTAGCTATTTAGAATTACCAGTGTCTTAATCTCTGTGATGCTAGAAATTGGGGGATCGAAGGAAAATTTCCTTTGGGTGCAAAATTGTTATTTGGCAGAGGCCATGCCATCATCCTGCATTCAGCTGAGGGCAGTTTCTTCTTCAGGTTTGAATCCCTGCCTGGCCACAGAAACCCACTTGGTCAATTCACTCTTTCTCAGCCTCAGAGGAAGTCAAACCATCTCTGAAGAAACCTTGCCAAGAAAACCAGGGCTGCCAAAGGAGGAGAGTTGGAGGGTCTGGTGCCCAAAAAGTGACTTTGGGGACATAGGAGAAAGTACCAGGAGATGCTGGGGATGAATGCCCAAATCTTGCACAGCTCTGAACAAGAATCTCACCTGGTCATTGTTCCCTTCTGGGGAACTCCTCTCTTTTGCGATTTCTAAGGACTCAAGTTCAGAATCCGTCTTGTTTTATTTATATACCGCTATTCCAAAGATCATAGCGGTGAACAGCAAGTAAGCTAATTAGCAAGTAAGCTAATTTGCCCCCAACAGTCTGGGTACTCATTTTAGCTCCCTTCTCGGAAGGATGCAAGCCTGAGTCGAGCTTGGGCCCTTTTGCTGGTCTTGAACTCGCAACCTTGTGGTTTTGAGTGAATGGCTGCAGTACAGGCATTTAACCACTGCGCCACCAGGGCTCCTGCAATGCTCTGGAGAATGAAAGGGAAATTTCACTTTGGGGTGCTAAATTCTTATTTGGGGTGGCAATGCCCTCATTCCCATTATGAACCCCATTGCTACACCCCAGATTTAAAATTAGAAAGGAAATCTAGAAAACTAACATGGGGGAAATGCAAACACAAGATCTTACTCTAAGGAAGGGGATGCTTAGGCCTGAACCAGAAAGGGTTTCCTTCTACCTTTATGAGAATTTCCGTATCTTTTCTGGAGAGTTGTTTCTTCCTTTTCTTCAAAATCCAGAAGCCTGCCCCAAATTCAATCGCAATCCCAATCGCAATGAGAAAGAGCAGCCACCACCTGTGTCTTTCTCTGACACCTGCAAGGAACAACAATATGTTTCTTTAGGGAGGAAGGATCTTTTTGGGTTGCTAATGCAATTTAGATTTTACTTCCTGGACTTTAAGACTCTTTGTCCCCCAGAAGCAATGTGGCTTGAATACATCAATGTAGACAAACATGTATGCACAAAAAGAAACCAAAGAACACATATTAGACATCTAAATGCATGGCCATTGAAGTTTCAGACCCTTTCCCTTCCCTCTCCCCAGTTAAAAAGAAAAACAGAAGAAAGAGTTAGACTTCCCACATAGCTCTCCTAGCTATCCTACTTAGTAATCTTAATTACTCCTCCTTTAATTGTTCTTATTTGATCTAGCTATCATCAATAATAATAATTTGTTGTTGTTGCTGCTGCTGTGTGTCTTTAGGTCGTATCCAACTTCTGGCAACTCTAAGGCAAACCTGTCATGGGTTTTTTTTTAGCAAGTTTCTTTAAAAGGTTTTTTCCATTACTCTCCTCTGAGGCTGAGAGAGTGTGACTTGCCCAAGTTCACCCAGTGGGCTCCCATAACCAAGCCAGGATTCAAAGCCTGGTCTCCCAGTGTCCTAATCCAATGCTCAAACCATGACAAAACGCTTGATTCAAGCTGCAGGAAAAGCGATCCCATGGGGAACAACTTTCTGATGGGAAGCGCTGTTTGACAGATGCAACCTTGGAGTGCCATGGAGTCTCCTGCTTTGGAGGCTGGATGGCCGTCTGTCACAGGAAGGGCATGGGATCTGTCTTCCTGCATGGCAGAATATGGGGTTGGATTGGATGGGTCTCTTCCAACTCTAGGATGCTATGAAATGGGGATGGGGGGCATTGAATGGCTCACCTGGAGGGGGGCAGATGCTGGTCAAGTCGATGGATGTGTTCTTCTGATCGGCCGAATTGGAGACCAGGCAGGTGACACTGGAATCCATTGGGTCGGACAAATGGAGGCACCATCCCTTGCAGGAGAACCAATACCTGTCTGGACCCCCTTCTAAGGGCACAAGAGCATCTCCAGTTCTCCAGGAGACATTGAGTCCTGCCTGTTTGGGCACAAAACAGTGCAAGGCCACATTGCACTCGGCTGAAGAGTTTTCTTGGAAGAGAAGAATCTGCGGCTCTGGGACAGGATCTGTTAAAAACAGATTAAAATTCTGGTCATCTGTTCCAAGAGGAGGGGAAATAAAATTCCATGTACTAATGTTTCCCTTTCAAAATATCTCTTTCGTCTCTCCTGAGGCTGGCAAGGGGACAGCAGGTGTTTTCCATCGGAGATCTGTGCATTTTTAAAAAGCCTTGTAATGTATACAAGCATCTGTAGGGGATGTGCACAAAACTAAGCCTGTATCTGTGCTGCAGAAACAATTAACTTTGACGCCACTTTAAGTGATATAGTTGCATCCTATGAAATACCAGGATTTGTACTTTTACATGTTTTTGAGCCTTCTCTGCCAAAGAGTGCTGGTTCCTCACCAAACTACAAATCCCAGGATTCTCTAGGATTGAGTCATGTACATTTGGAGGGAAATACTCACAGGTACGTTTTGGAATAAACATGCTCAAACACCCAAGCAGAGTCTCACAACCTAGTTTGAAGTAAAGGGAGGAAAAGAAGAGAGTTTTTCTAATCCTGAAGTGAGTCTCCATGAACGTCTCCATGAACGGATGTTGGCAAAACCCTTGTATCAGGAAGAAAGCACTGATCTCTTGTCTTCTTTAGCTTCAAAGCCAGATTCTTGGAGACAGTGCAACAGCTAATTAATAGGATGGTACAATAATGACTTACCATAGATTGTGAGTTGGAAAGTGTGCACTTCGATCTCTGCTGGATGAAGCCTAACCCAAGCCCTATAGACTCCGCTGTCCTCCTTCCCCAAATTTTGGATCCTCAGCGTAGTTTCATTCACCATTTTCAACCGCAGCTGAAAACGGTCTTTGGGATCTGGTTGCTCCAATTTCCCATCTTTGAATTCAGCAATGATTAATCCTTTTCTAGGTTGTGAGTGGAATTCCCATTCAACTTTTGCCACTTTTTCTGATGGGGGAATGTCATCGAATGACAGCAAGACTGATCTTCTCAGCACCCCATTGACCTGACGGAGAGGCGTCTGCACCGGATCACTTACGGCGCCTTTGAAAACAGTGGGGACGGATGTATGGAGAAAAGGAAAGGAAGAAATGTCAGCCAGAAAGATAAAGGATAGGTTTCTGCTTGGGATCCTCCCACCAAAAAGCCCTGCAGAATCCGTGGATGATAGGCCAGATGTTTAAAAGACCAGAAAGTCCCTGGTTTTGTTCCTCTTCTGTCTGGTTTTAGTTTGGGGATCCAGATACATTTTGCTTATCCCAAGATATTGTTTGCCTGTTCCCAGTAAGTTCAGAAACTTTTTCTACCAGATTCTCGGGTCGGTTTATTTTAACCTGGTATAAAATTGCCAGATGGACAAACTCCATCAGAGAGATAACAGGCATGGATTTGCAGGAACTAAGAATTATTATTATTATTATTATTATTATTATTATTATTATTATTCCAAATTTGAGTGAACTGGAACTCTTCAGTCTTCTGGATATGCCCTAAAAGTTAGGCATTGATGTAAAAAGATATAGTACTGCATTCATGGATTCAACCATCCCATGGCTTGAAATTATTTTAAATATATATATACATGCCCAAAAGCAAACCTTGATTTTGCTCTTTTGCTATACCATTGTATATAATAGGACTTGAGTATCCATGGATTTTGGGATCAATGGAGATCCTGGAAGCAAACCCCAATGGATACCAAGGGCCCATTGTACGGTGCTTATCATGTTCAATAATCCAAACCAGCCAGAGTTTTGCAAGCAGTTTTCCTAGCCAGATGGAGCCAAAAATTAATTCATAAAGTCCTCAGTCATTCCTGCACTGCTTCTAAGCAACTTTACCCACTCTTAAGGAGGCATGGAAAAGAAGACATCTGTTAAAAAACCAGGTTGCTCCATCTCCATCTCCACCTTTGTTTGCCCACCTTGAGAAAAAGGGAGTGGCATTCTACCTTATCATCTATGGGTAACTTATCCATCGCTTTTCTTCCTCTTCAGCGGTGATACAATGCTATGTTCTGCTTCCTTTGCAGTGAGTTGGGACACTTGTGAAGTCCCCCAACAGCAAAGCCCAGCAGTCTCTCCTTGCCCTGCTAACCCTGGGTCGGTTTTAGGTTCCTCTGGACCCTCTCTTGCTCAGCTGCTTCCTCCATGCCCTCCAAAACCTGGACCTCTCTCTCCCTGCAGAGAGAACATGTTACATGAGGTTTTGCAAGACCTCGCTGGACTTACCAAGAAAGGAGCAGAAGGAGATTGCAGAGAGGAGTCTCCAGAGGAGTCTCTCCATCTCCATATCCTTCCAGGGTCAAGCTCTCCTCTCAGAGACACACAGTTTTGGAGGCCACCATCTCCCCTGTTTTGACAGGAGAGGACTGGGAATCCTCCATAGGGAAGCTGTGCTTGGCTTGCTCCTGTTGCATGGCTGTCAAGGGACTGTTCTTCCCTTTGGATGAGGAATGCGCAGAGGGAGAAGTGGGTGGGTTGAATGGAGGAAACTACAGGAGAGGGAAGATCACAGAGCATATGTTAACCTTTGCACTGTCTCCACTGTTCAAGAAACTGGAGGAGAAAACTTCAGCGGGAGAAGTGGGTGGGATGGATAAGGCAAGAGAGAACAGCGCAGAGCCAAGCCCTAAGCAAACATTTGAGCTTTGCTCTTTCTCCTCTGGAAGCCACCTGCTCCCAAATAGATATCCTGGAGTGAAGTCAAAGGCTTTCATGGCTGGCATCCATAGTTTTTTGTGTGTGTTTTTGGGCTATGTGGTCATGTTCTAGCAGAGTTTCTTCCTATCCTGGTCCTCCAAATGAAAGATTCCTTCCAACTTCCAATTCCTGGCATTGCAGTAACATAAAACATTTGTACACAGAGAGATCTTGTAGCACCTTTGAGACTCAACTGAAAGAAAGAAGTTGGCAGCAGGAGCTTCTCTAAGACTTCAGTCTACTACCTCAAATGCTTCTAAATGCATCTAATGTGTCTAAATGCATCTGAGATAGTAGACTGAAGTCTTAGAGAAGCTCCTGCTGCCAACTTCTTTCTTTCAGTTAAGTCTCAAAAAAGGTGCTACAAGGTCTCTCTACATCCTGATTCTACAGACTAACATGGCAATATCTTTGAATATAACATTAGCTGAGCCTTTAGAAAGACTAGACATCCTGAGAAAAGGAAGCAAAGGGACAGTTGGTGCCAGGATGCCCCCCTTTTATCTCTGATTGAACTTTCTTATCAAATTCCATTCAGAAAGGGGTGCCTGGAAAAGGTGCCCCAATGCGAGGCAATAGTCTGCTAATGGCACTTAAGCTGGAAGGCGAACCCTTTGGAAACTGAAACCTCCTCCTTTGGATGCAGGGTAAAGATGGGCTTGTGATCCTGCCATCCAGGGATGACACCTCTTTGTTTTAGGATTGCCCCGAGAAGCTTAACATTATAAAAAGAGCTGTCTGGGATCTCGATCTTTGGTGTCAGTTTGAATCAGGCAGACATGCTGTTGGGTTTCATCCTAAATTCCTCCGATTGCTAGCCAAACTCAGCCCCAGGTAGGGATCTGGATCCAATCTACTGTGCATCTGTTCTTCCATTTGGGAAGCCTGACCTCCTCTGGCAAATAATAATAACAACAACAACAACAACAACAACAATAATAATAATAGTTTTTGTGGGGGGTTTTTGGGCTGCAGGGCCATGTTCTAAAAGACCTTATACCTGATGTTTTGCCATCATCTGTGGCTGGCATCTTCAGAGAACCATATATAATCTTCTCTGAAGATGCCAAAGCCACAGATGCTGGCGAAATGTCAGGAACAAACTCTTCTAGAACATGGCCATATAGCCAGAAAAACCCACAAAAACACTATGGACACTGGCCCTGAAAGCCTTTGACTTCATAATAATAATAATAGTAATAATAACGTTTATTTCTTTCACCTCAAGGCATGTTATAATACAAAAGGAAACACATACAACCAACAGTTAAAATCCAGTCCTATAGAACCATTCAAACACACTCATATAATACATTTGTGGTTTAAAACTGGCTGGACCTTGAGCTCTGGAGTTCCAGTTTGTTGGCCCTGTTATAAAAGGGTTTAAAGGTCAAGACACAGAATGCACCCCGTTCCAAACAATGGCATGGCCTCTGCAGGAACTGCAGCAAAGGCGACTGGGCCACTCCAGTCCAAGTGGCAGGCACACTGAGCCAACATTTTATGAGCTGCTGTGACTCACGCGTAGCCTGATGCAAGGAGGGCTGGGGCTGCAACACTGCAAGTCACAGCTAGCATATGGCCCCAAGAGGAACACTGCTAGAAGGGAGAGGGACAGCACCTCCTTTGTTGGATGTCGGTGGTCAGTAGCTGGCAAAGCACTTTGTTGGTCTGTATAGTGTTGTGAGTACTCAGTACTCTGTATATGTTTGTATATATTGGAACAAAGGTTAAACCCTCGCTGAGTAAATCATAGAATCATAGAGTTGGAAGAGACCCCAAGGGCCATCCAGTCCAACCCTATTCTGCCATGCAGGAAATCAATCAAAGCATCCCTGACAGTTGGCCATCCAGCCTCTGTTTAAAGACCTCCAAGGAAGGAGACTCCAGCACAATCTCCAAGGAAGGAGTGTGTTCCACTGTCAAACAGCCCTTACTCTCAGGAGGTTCCTCTGGATGTTACTCCTCTTTTCCTGTAGCTTGCATCCATTGTTCCGGGTCCTGTTCTCTGGAGCAGCAGAAAACAAACTTGCTCCATCCTCAATGTGACATCCCTTCAGATACTTAAAGAGGGCTGTCATATCACCCCTTAACCTCCTCTTCTCCAGGCTAAACATCCCCAGCAATTGCCTAAGTCTCTTCTCAAAAGTCATGGTTTCCCTTCACTATTTTAGTTGCCCTCCTTTGGACACAAGGCTCCAGTTTCTCAATGTCCTTTTTGAATTGTGGTGCCCAGAACTGGACACAGTATTCCAGGTGGGGCCTGACCAAAGCAGAATAGAGTGGCACTATTACTTCCCTTGATCTAGACACTAGATTTTATTGATGTACCCTAAAATTGCATTGGCCTTTTTAGCTGCCACATCACACTGTTGACTCACATTCAACTTGTGGTCCACTTGGACTCCTAGATCCCTTTCACACATAGTCCACCATAAAGAAAAGACGCCAGAAAACTGTGAGAAGGGAAGTGATGCTCTTCTTGCGAATCGTGTCTGGCGAGTCAAAGGCCTCTCAGAGGAAACCCTTGCGGTTCAGAAGCCTGAAAGCAAAGCAGGAGGTGGTCGCAGCACTTAGAAAGGACACCTTAAAAGGGTGGATGACAAGAGCCCTTCTGCTTTGAGGAAAGAAGGTGGAAAGAAAGAGGGTGAGGATGGTTTTTCCACGCTCTTGGCTTCCACTCTTGCTCTTCCTTCTCCAGTTCCCAGGTAAGTGGAGGAGAGAAAACCAAGGATGAATTGTTAATGAGAGACCAGAAGCCATGTGAGGGAGGTGGGGGTGTTGGGTCTGGAGACAAGAAGGTGTTGAAGTGATATATGGCAGCTGTCTTGGGATCTCTGGAGGACTGCCCCAGACAGGGACTTAGCCAAGGGGGGCTCCATGGGGTCTGAACCCCCCTTCCTTCCATTAAATGCGATGAATGGTGTGTGACGCTGCACCGTCATGTCCAAGTCCCATTATAATGGTGGCACTTAGTCTGGATCCCCCCCTTCCCAAAATCCTGGCTACATCCCTGCCCCACGGAAGAGGGAGCCCCCCTGCCTGCCTTCTTGCTTACTTTCTTGCTTATTTGTGTATTTAATTGTTTTATTTAATCATTTAATAATTGGTCGCAGAATGGAACGTTCTGGTCTTTTAAACATTGGGTTTATCATCCACGGCTTCTGCAGAGCTTTTTGGTGGGGGCTTCTGAAGTAGAAACTTCTATCCTTTCTCCTTCTATTTGACCTTTCTTCCTTTCCTTTTCTCTCCACATCTGTTCTCGCCATTTTTAAAGGTGCCGTAAATGATGCAGTGCAGACGCCTCTCCATCAGGTCAATGGGGTCCTGAGAAGATCGGTATTGTTGTCTGTCAATGACATTTCTCCATCAGATAAAATTGAGAAAACTGAATGGACCTTCCAGTCACAACCTCGAAAACAGCATATAAAAAGACAAAACAATAAAATCAAAGGCACAGAAATGGTAGATAAAAGTGCACTAGACTGCAGATTCATACTCCCTCCTTCCCCTAAAATTAACATTAAAGCAATCCCCAAACAATGGACAATAAGATCAGTCAAGAACGAATCAGTCCAAAGAGAACAATTTAAGCAAGTGGAGAGTGAGATTAGGGGATCAACTGGGGAAGGCCTGCCGGAAGAGATCCGTTTTTATTGCCTTCTTAAAGGCCTCCAAAGATGTTAGTTGGTGGATCTCGTCCAGCATGTCATTCCAGACTTTTGGAGCAGCAACTGAAAGCATCATCTGGAAAGTAGTTACCAGTCTAGTTCTCTCTGACTGTAGTAGATTCTTCCCTGAGGATCTGAGAGTATGGGAAGGATTGTATGGGAGGAGGCCTTCCCTCAGGTAAGCTGGACTCGAAGGAGGAGAGTTGGAGGGTCTGGTGCACATAAGTCACTCTAAGCATTTAGGAGAAAGTATCAGGAGATGCTGGGGATGAATGCCCAAGTCCTGCCCATCTCCGAACAAGAATCTCACCTGGTCACTGTCCTCTTCTGCAGTTTCTAAGTAATCAAGTTCAGAATCTGCCTTGATCGTCTCAGTGGAGCCAACTACGTAACATGTCACCTTCTGTGAGTTTCAGAGAGCCATGAATAAACTTAACAAGAACCAAAGCACCACAAAACCAACTGGAGGAGACTTGCATGCCCTCCAAATGTTGGGGACAGTCCCTATCAATCCTCTGCCCTCCCACTTTCTCAGCTGCTTTTGAGCATGATTAAGAAGCATGAATTGTTACTATGAATGTTTTTAGCTTTTCTTTTTTTTTAATTTTTTATTAAATACTCTTTACATACTCTTTAAATAATCTTTTTTTAGCTTTTCCTTTGTAATGTCTTCCATGTTTCTTGAATATCCTACACTTTGCAATGCCCTGTCATCCCTTGTGGTTAGCATATATTCCTTCTGCTCTTATGAGAATTTCTTTACCTTCCTTGTAGGGCTGTTTTGTCTTTTTCTTCTGAATCCAGAAGACTGCCACCAACTCAATCGCCACCAAGGCAATCACCACCAACACAATCCCACACACAATGAGAAAGTACAGCCACCAGGACTTCTGTCTGCCACCTGCAAGAAACCACAATGCCTCTTTAGAAAGGAAATAACTTTTTGTGTTGCTAATGGATTGGCCTCTGCCTGCGTGGAGATCAATCCTTGCCATTTTTAAGTGAGACCAACAACAAGAATGAAATCTTGGCAAAATGCAGGCCTGTGACTCACATCACACATCACACTATGCACATTCTTAGACTAGAAAGCTGGGCCAAAGCTAACAAAATGAAATTCAACACGGAGAAATGTAAGGTACTGCACTTAGGGCAGAAAAATGAAATGCACAGATATAGGATGGGGGACACCTGGCTGAATGAAACTACATGTGAAAGGGATCTAGGAGTCCAAGTAGACCATAAGTTGAACATCAGTCAACAGCGCGATGTGGCAGCTAACAAGGCCAATGCGATTCTAAGCTGCATCAATAAAAGTATAGTGTCTAGATCAAGAGAAGTAATAGTGCCACTCTATTCTGCTTTGGTCAGGCCCCACCTAGAATATTGTGTCCAGTTCTGGGCACCACAGTTTAAAAAGGATGTTGAGAAACTGGAGCCATGTGTCCAAAGGAGGGTGACTAAAATGGTGAAGGGTCAGGAAACCATGGAGCCCTACGAGGAATGACTTAGAGTGCTGGGGATGTTGGTGGTGGTGTTGTGCTTTCAGGTCATATCCAGCTTATAGCTACCCTAAGGCAAACCTATTGCAGGATTTTCTTGGCAAGTTTCTTGAGAGAGGTTTCCATGTTTTCATATATGCCTCTCTTGGTTTTCTCCACATTAAATTGGTTAATTTATCAGATTGGTCCATTTCCATTACTTAAGGAGTGGCATGATAGCCATATTTAAGTACTGGAAGGGATACAGTATTGAAGATGGAGCAAGCTTGTTTTCTGCTGCTCCAGAGAATAAGACCCAGAGCAATGGATGCAACCCCAGGGAAAGAGATTCCACTGAAACATTAGGAGGAACTTTCTGAGAGTAACCAAGCCCTATGAGAAGCAGCTTAGGGAGCCTGGAGAAGAGAGGATTAAGAGGTGATAAGAAAGCCCTGTTTAAATATTTGAAGGGATGTCACATTGGAGATGGAGCAAGCTTGTTTTCTGCTACTCCAGAGAATATGACCCATTGGAGCAATGGATGCGAAATGCCGGAAAAGAGATTCCAGCTCAACATTAGGAGGAACTTTCTGAGAGTAAGGGCTGTTCAACAGTGGAACACAATCCCTTTGAGATTGTGGTGGAGTCTCCTTCTTTGGAGGTCTTTAAACAGAGGCTGGATGGCCATCTGTCACAGGGAGGCCTTGGGGGGTGTCTTCCTGCAGGGCAGAAGATGGTTGGACTGAATGGCCGCTTGACATCTCTTCCAATCCTAGGATTCTATGATAATGTGGATGGGGCATATTGAATAGCTCACCTGGAAGGGAGCAGGTGTCGGTCAAGTCAATGGAGATGCTCTTCCAATCGGCCGGATTGGAGACTACACAGGTGACACTGAAGTTCTTTGGGTTGGACAGGTGGAGGTGCCATTCTTCGGAGGAGAACCGGTAACAGTCCGGACCTTCTTCTAAAGGCCTGAGAGCATCTCCAGTTCTCCAGGAGACATTGAGTCCTCCTTTTTCGGACACCAAACACTGCAATGTCACATTGCACTCTGCTGAAGAATCAAAGGATTCTTGGAGGATCTGTGGCTCTGGAACAGGATCTGTTAAAAACAGAGAAAACACTCCAGTCATCCATTCCAAGAGGAGGCAAAATCAATTCAAAGGGTTAATATTTCACTTTAACAATATTTATTCTTCATTTTTCCTGAGGCTGGCAAGGGACTGCAACTGTTTTCCTTCAGAGATCTGTGCATTTTTAAAAAGGCTTGCGATGTATACCAGCATCTGTAGTGAAGGAAAACAAAACCATTTTGAAATGCACAACTAAGGGGGCATCTACACTGGAGAAACAATGCACTTTGACACCATGTTAAGTGATGTGGTTGCATCCTTAGCATAATAATAATAATAATAATAATAATAATAATAATAATAATAATAAT
>NC_056530.1:31914363-31915372 GCF_019175285.1 Sceloporus undulatus
TAATTGCACTTTAAATATATACAAATAATTGATATAGATAGATAGATATAGTTTCCTGTTTTACTTCCTATCCTGTGGCATATCAGGTACTAAGCAAGCCAGGTTTGGCGGGTGGAACTTCTAGATTCTTCTCTCCCTTTGCTTTCACTAGATCAGTTCCTCTTTTGCAGCAAGCAAAGCAAACTTCTCTTTCGATGCATGAAAGGTTTTTAAAAATGAAGTTGTGGGAGACTTACCAAAGAAGAAACAGGTTAGAGTTCCCAAAAGAAGGATTCTTCTGATAAACTTGGGAACCATGTTTGCCGCAAATTAAAAACTTTTCCTCTCATGGTTTCACGGTGCCTCAAAGCATGATGGGTTTATCCTCAAAGTCGGAAGACACAAAATGGGCAGCAAGAGGATAACAGGAACAAATAAAACAAGTCATCAGAGATCACTTGCAATTGGTTCTCTCAGGGAGTGAGCAACCTCTTGGCTTTGGTCCCAGATTGTGTTGCACAAGACCACGTTTTTGCAGTCTGATTCATAGAAACTGAGCATGGATGAAGCCGGGTTGAGAGCATTTGGGAGAGAGAAGCTACAAGGATGTCATTATGGGGGTCTACCACAAAACGTCAAGCCATGCTGAGGACTTGGAAGGTGCTTCCTTGGGACAGATAACCACACACTCATGCAAGCAACACCCAACGGGATCCTGGCCATTTGGGGGTGTTTACTGGGCTGGAATTGTGTTTGTGTTTGCAGTTTTCCATTTATAACTGGCCCCAAAGGTCCCAAGAAAGAAGGAGGCAAGCAGCAGGTCAGGGCTATAGCTGCAGAGGAGGCAGCTATTTTTGTCAGGATTGCATTCCCTGGGTATCACTTTATGCACTCCTTTTCTTTGGATGCCTAAACTGGATTTCTAAATGCTGTAGTAAAGTTTTACGTTAATTGCAAGGCTAGAAATTTGGAGACCAAAGAAAGGTTTCATTTCGGAGAGGGAGGATATTTTTATTTGGGGTGGGACAAC
>NC_056530.1:31915472-31931894 GCF_019175285.1 Sceloporus undulatus
CTCTGCAAATTCTATGAAATCCAGAGTCAAAGCCCAGTTTGGTCCAGAGACCACCTTCTGGCTATGGAAGTGCTAACTACTCTCAAACATATTGTTTAAAATATGGTATAAAACTGTGATTCTGTGACTCCGAAGTTGCAAAGTGCTGCTCCGCAAACTATTTCGGAGAGAGCTTGGTCTTGGAAGGTGCCACTAAGAGTCATAAGCTTTGCAAAACACCTTTTTCTCAGTAGAGGTTGAAACGGGGAATATGAGTTTGTTGAAGGGAGCTCAACACAGCCATCTGAATTTTCAGATTTTGCAAGGAAACACATTTGCAATGACGTTTGCAGACGTTTTCCTAGCTCTGCCTAATAGCAAGGCCTTGGTATTTTGGCATCTGAGACACAAACAGCCCCCTACTCCTTCCTTCCTCCCTTCCTAGGATTGATGGGTCCTACCTGTCCTTCTCCTTTGGCTAAGAAAAGGCAGATGGAGGCCAGTATGGTCCATGCAAGTGTCCCAGGCCTTGCCTTAGCTGTGCTTAATCCAGCGAACTCACCCTCCGAGACCCAAAGGAAGCTCATCCATTTTTGCGATGGTTGACATTTTTGCCGTTTCGGAGAAATTCCCTGGTTCCCTGTAGGACTGGAGATATTGAAGCAACAATTCACTCTCATGCTAAACAAGGCATCAGCAGAAAAGGAAAAGAGAGGGAACAAAGTTGGGAAAAGGGTGGTCAAGAGGGGGATGCACAAGGAGAGGTGTTTGAGTCTGGAAGCAAATGCAAGTTCAGCACTTGGTTCTTTCCTTTAATATGGTGCCTCTGCTCTTTAATACCTTCTCTGGAGGCTGTTTTTAAGCAGAGAATGGATTGATGTCCATTGCAGGAAGGGCTTGGATGGAGTCCTTCTCCATGGCAGAATGGGGTTGGGCTGCATGGTCTTTGGGCTTTCTTCCGACTCTAGGATCCTATGAAGGCCAACGGTCGAAAATGGCTGGAAATTAAAGGGAATTTCATTGCCTTCCAGGGTCAGATTTGGCCCAGGAGCCTATTCCCAACATGAGCCTTTTGAATCCTTCCCAAAATGGTGCCCACTTCTCCAAAAGTATTTGGGGCCTTCATGGCATTGCCCACGTTTTAGCAAGAGACCTATACAACTATACTCTCCCATTTAAAAAAGAGAGAAAGGAATATTTCCCCCCTCCGCAGGCGTCCTGTTGGATAAAGACAGGACAAAAAACACATTAAAATGGAAAGCTTTCCTTTTTTTTAACGTAAAAAAATTATTTTAAAGCCAAAGAGGGGGATCAAAAGCAAACAGCCTCCTCTCCTTGCTTCCCTTTAATGGCTTGTCGGAGTCTGGAGGGGAACATCAGAGGAGCAAAGCGGGGAGGAGAGCGCGAACGCGGCGAGAAAAGAGCCCCGAACCGCCGCAAGGAGATTGCGCTCTTCCCCTCCTGCCCCTTTCCTCCCGTTTCATCCTGGAATAAATTAGAATACATCTCCGGCTCCAAAGAATATGCCAGATACCTGGCGCAGAAAGCAGGGAGCCTCATCGCCTTCAAGAAACTGGGAGGCAGCCTTTTTTGGGGAACTGGAGGTAGAAAGGATAGCATCAGACTGCAACTCCCGTTAGTCTGGTCCAATGGTCAAGGATGCTGGGTACTACATTTTCATCTGTAGTTCTATGATCTCCCTGTGAGGAGCAACCTAGGGAGCTGGGGATGTTGAGTTGGAGAAGACTGAGAAATGACAGAGCCCTCTTAGTATCATGGAAGAGACCTCAAGAGCCATCAAGTCCAACCCCCTGCCATGCAATCCTGAAATATCTGAAGGGGTGTCATGCCGAAAATATTCAATGTTTAAGCTTTAATGTGTCCAGAGGAGAGCAACCAAGATGCAGGGATGCTATTAGAGGGGTGAAGCTGGTGCAGACCACACCTGGTGATACCTCCAAAGCATTGTCACACCTCTCTGCAGGTAAAATGTCCATGGAAAGACCAGGCCCACCCACCTGGAGATGGTAAGAAGGCTGGCCAGATGCTGTTGGCAAACTCTGGGAGGCCTCTCCATTGCTGAATGATGTCTGGACCCCTTAAGAACTTGCAAACCAGGAGGGTAGACTGGGGCAAGCCAGGACATGGATGGTCCCTTTGGGTGTCCAGATCCATCAGCCGTCAATGGCAAGTGCGCCAGAACCTTTCTCTTCCATAGTGGCCCAATTTACTCCAAACTGGTGAGAGACAGCCTGAGTTACTGTACTGGGATGACACTGTACTGTACTGGGATGACACTAGCCCTAGTGATGCCACTGGCCAAGATGAACCAAGTTTTGCTTCATGAGAAAGAGCTTGGAGAAGACCAAGAGGGGACACAATGAAGCCATCTTGAAATATCTGGAGAGGCGTCATGCAGAAAACAATTTGAGCTTGGATCTTGACAAGTCGGCACTTGTCTAGAGGAAACCAACCAAGATGACCAAAGGTCTGGAAACTATCCAGCCGTATGGGTGTGTTTATCTTGGAGAAGACTGACCCAGGACACAAGGGAGGCATCTTGGGAAATTTATAGGGGTGCGTTCAGGAAATGGGGTGAGCTTGGATCTTGAAATGTTGGATTTTTCTAGAGGAGAGCAACCAAAATGACTAAAAATCTGGAAACTACCAAGCTTTACAAGGAATAGTTTAAGATGCTGGGTGTGTTTAGCCTGGAGAAGACTGAGAGGATGCAATGGAGGCACCTTTAAACATCTAAAGGGTGCCAAGGCCTTCAGACCTATCCATCTTGTCCCCAAATCTGGCTACTCTCTGTTTCCTACTTAAAACAAAAACTTGGAGCAACTCTACCACATCTCTCTGAAGCAAATGGAATAAATATTCCATAGGATGAGTGTTTCCCAGGGTCTTTTTCCAGCTTTCAGCCTCAGTGGTTCTCCAGTTTGAAGCAAAACACCATAAAAAAAAACCCCACACGCGCCTCCGCTTCCTGCTTTTGTCACAACCCACTCCATCTTTCTGCCAGGGCTATTAATTCCCTCTCTTTGTCCTTTTTGTTTTAAAAGTTGCGCGGCCCATTTATCTTCAGAGGCCCGATATTAATTCAATATTCTCTCTTTGCCACACTCCATCCGTCCAACTCTTAGCGCGTTCATCCATCTTCGCTTGGCTCTTCCAAAAGGCCCCGTTCCCCTTCTTTTTCCTTTCTCTCCATCATCTCATCTTCCAAGTTCTTTCCCCTTCCATCAACAGCACCATAAACGTTGGTTTATTATCCCTCCCCAAATCCCCCCATCCGTCCGCTCTCTTTCTGGCGCCCATCGACAAAAGCGATTAAAGACCGATAAACATCCTTTTCTTTCTTTCCGTTGTCTTGATCCTGAAGGGTCCCAAGAGCAGGCAGCAAATTGCTCCATCTCATGCATCTTGCAAACATGTGGCGCTAAGAGGCGGCGCACACATTTGTATGGCAGTGGCGGCGGCAGCAAAAAGCATTAAGTGTGTTTTCTCATACACAAAGACCTCGGCGCTGCTGAGTAATGCACAACGCTCTCTCTCCGCTGTGCGAACGTACGCACCTGTGTTGACGTTGCCGCCTCTGGTGCTCCCTCTTTTCTCCTCTTGGTTGCCATCAGCAAATTGCTAAAAAGCTTTTGCAAAGTGGGTCAGTGGAGCAAAGCCCCCAAGTTGGCATACGTTGGCATGTGGCGGAAACCAGTGAGTATCTGTAGTAAAACGTTTGTAAATTAAGAGGGTTGCAAAGAGAGGAGTTTGAGTGCTGGACCAGGATTTGATTCCATGCCTTGCCATGGGATCCCTGTCTGGCTGCTCACTCTCAGCAGCCTCAGGGGAAGGCAATGGTGGCAATGAGGGACCCATTTTAATATTATACTGGTTTAATTCTCTTTTAATGCCCACTTTTGTATGTTTTTACTTGTATTGCTTTTTAATATAAATATTGCGTAGTGATGCGGCTTAATATGTGTGTTTTATGTAACGGTTGCGTTTTTACTATGTTGTAACCCGCCTCGAGCCGTGAGGAGAGGCGGGTAAGAAATAAAATTATCATCATCATCATCATCATCATCATCATCATCATCATCATCATCAATTTGTAAGATGCTTACACAATTGTGTGTATGTGGGGAATGTGGGATATATAAATATAGTAATACTAATATAATAAAGCACCTCTGAAGAAATCTTGCCCAGGAAACTGAGCCAGAACGGTGCATGGCATGGTTTGAGCATTGGACCAGGACTCCAGCAGACAAGGTTTCAAATCTATGCTCAGCCCTGGAAATACATTGGGTGACTTTGAGCCACAAATGAAAGCCATGGTGGCAAACATCCATGGAACAAGTTTTGACATGAAAACCAAACCTGAAGGCACACAACAACAATAGTCCAACATCAGGGGACTCACCAAGGTGCAACAGAGGCATGGTTTAGACTGCAGTGGAGAACCTGTTGGTGTTGTTGGCCTATAGTTCCCATCATCCATGACCATGGGTTAATGGAACTTGGAGTCCTAACAACACCAGGATGCCTCCAAATGCTTCCCTGCCCATGAAGCTCAAAAAACAGGATGGTAAGAACACCCTTAAACATGTACAGAGCGCATGTTTCTTAGGTTTTACATTGAGCTCTCCTCGGACTTTTTGTAATGCACAAACCAAACTAAACTCTAGCAAGTTGCAAAATGCACCAAAACTAAAATCTGATCTTTTTCCCTTTTGCATATGAGCATCAATAAGGCAAGGTTTGCATCCCCAAATCTGCTCTGAAATCCAGACTGAACGCAACTGACCTTCTGAAACAGAAATCCATCCATTTTGCTGTAATCCCACCCGATGAACTTTCAGTTCCATCCCAAAATAAAGACGAGCAACCTTTGTTCCATTCTTTTTTTTTAACATTTAGCTTTATATATATAAAAAATTAAATATATATATAATATATCGTGTTTAAGACTAAAAATATAGTACATAATATTTTTTAAAAGAATGGGAAAAAAACTTCTTTTTGTTGTTTTAAAAAAAGAGAGAAGAAACTGGGGAAAAGTGAAGAAGGAAAGGGTTCACAGATATATGTCTCCAAGGATGGGATCGAGGGGAAAAGAGAAATTAAACATACGGAAAGGAGGCTGGACATTGGGAAGGAGTGGATGTGCAGCCTTTTCTTTTTGTGCCTTGTATAGCAATGGAGACTTGCTCCATTTAGGAAGGAGGGGTGCTTTGTGTGGGTCAGGATCGCACAACGTGGTTCAAAGGGGGTTTCAAGAGTGTTATTGCTTTAAAGTCCAAGGCAATGCCAACCGAGGACCCTGCGTTCGCTCTCGCTGCAAAAGACGTACCGCTTGCAAGGACCTGCAATGTGGAACTTGGCACACTGCAAGTAGCACCCCAAAATTGGCATCTCTCTTACCCACCCACAATGGGGACGATGGTTGCAAAGACCCTGCGGCCATTTGGCTGGAGTGACCACCGGAGAAGAGTTAGCATGGCCGAGGTGTTTGCTAAGTACACCGAAATCTGCTCCCCAGTTTGCAAGTAGATTGCCAAGTTCCTATGATTTCCTATGGGAACCTGATGGACTCAAGACAAGGATCTGCTGCGTTGAAGAGGAGACCCGCAACCGACGGCCAAAAGGAACGGATGTATTCGATGTTTTGTTTTAGGGTGAAAGGAGAATGACGCTGGAGGCAAAATATTGGAAATGTCCCAGAATAGCCCAGCCAGCCATGAGAGCTGTCTTCCAACAAAAAGTGGGAGGAAGTAACTTTTCCAAAGTGTCTAAACCTCCATGGAAGTGGAGGGTTCCTGCCAGGGATTCGGGGATTGGCAACATGGCATCACGGTTTGAGAATGGGCCAAGACTCTGGAGACCAAGGTTCGAATCCCTGCTAGGCCGTGCAAACCCATTGGGTGACTTTGGGCAAGCCACACTCAGCCTCAGAGAAAGGCCATGGTGGCAACCGTAAATCTAGCCAAGAAAACCTTTGGAAGCCAGCATGGTGTCATGGTTCTGGGCTGCAAAAGACCAGGAGTCGAATCTTTGCTTGGCCATGTTATGCCCACTGGACAATCATAGGCAAATCTGAACAAATCTTGCCAAGAAAACCCTGTGACAGTTCCATCTTAGGACTGCCATTAAGTCAGAAACGATTTAAAGGCACGCGACAACAACAACAACAACAACAACAACAACTTAGACTTCTCAGTCGGAGAGCTCCTCTAATTCCTCTCCAAAGCCTAGAAATCGCATAGGATGGTAATTAAAGTGGAATCATAGTGCTATAATTTTGAAGCAGCTGCAGTTTTGCAAAGGTCACTGCCTCCATTATGTCCATTCTCACACCAGCGGCTACAAGATGGTCACAAATTTAAGTGACCTGCAAAACTGAGTTAGTAGCCCAAGGGAGAAGGGGATGTGTGTCCTTATTTTGGAGGGTTCCTAGGATCGCAACTGGGTACGTTGTGCGGAGATGGGCAATGTTTGGGGGATACATGGAAGGAATAGAGACGTACTATTAGTCCAAATTTTCCTAGTATTTCCAAGCCATGAGGTGGATGTCTCCATGGCTTTGGCCTTCTTTTGCTTTTGCAAACCCTCCTTCCATCTATCCATCCATCCATTTGTCCACCTTCTGACTTCTACTCGAACTCGTGACAACACTGCTGCGGGTCTTTTGGAATCTATTTGAGCTGGGTTTTTTCAAAGGTGCACATAAAGAAATGGGGATGATCTTTTGCAAGTAGGGTAGTGGTCTTGTGCAATTGGAACAAAGATGGAAGAGCAGGGAAACATTAACAGATCAATGAAAAATATATATATCAACACACGTATAAACATGTCTCAAAAGGCGGAGGGAATTGCTTTTAGCCAACCTTTGCATTGCGAGCCCAAAAAGATTGGCGGTCAAGAAAAGGCAGAGAGAGAGAAGGAGAGAGGTGACCGCTAGATGACCAGTCGACCCTTTGGATACAAAAGAATAAGAAAGGAGTCCCAAAAAGGTGGGCAGAAAAGGCGTTTTGTGCAGAGAAGAAGGAAAAGGAGGTGGAAAAGTCCCTCAAGCCTTCACCACAAAAATTCAAGGTGCTATACCTCCAATGGCTAGTGGATTCTGGGAGTTGCAGTACAAAAAAGTAACTTCCTAAAGTCCTGGGCAAGGGCCTGGCTGCATCTATGAATCTTCTCTGAATCCCCAGACTCTCCCCCACTCTTCCTCCATCTACCTTCGTGAGAATGCCCCCATTTTCCTGCTCCTCCATCCAATGCTTTGCTAGAAAAGAAAGAAAGGAATGTGAAAAAGAAAAACAACAACCAGAAACCTCTTAGGAGCAAGTTAAATTATGCATCCTAATGCAGCTTAATGCCTTCTCTGGCTCTTTGGAGTTTAATATTTCAGACAGAATTCGGGACTTTTTGGGGGGGATTGGAAGGAGGAGACACGCAGATCTGCCTGGGTTGCTCTCGTACCTAATTTCTGCAAAGTGCTTACAGAATTGCTTTGGGGGGACCCCAAAAATCAATATGGAAGTGTGGTCTTCCCAGAGAGGAAAAAACCCTTGGGAGACTGACCATCCCTATGCCAAGATATAAAAGTTGGTCACCCTCTCCTTCCTCTTGCTGACCCTTGAAGTCTCCCATCTTTCTTTGGGATCTTGTTAGGATGCCACCCTTGCAGCAAGCCCAACCTGTGCATGTTTGTGTTGTGTGCTACCCTTAGAAAGAAGATGGAGCTATTTATGATGGTGGAACAGGGCTTGGAACACCTTGGGTTGCTTTTCTGAAGTTCAGACCATACCCCAGAGCAGATCCACCAACACAGAGACACAATGCAAGAAAAGGAATTGCAATGGAACCAGACGAGGAAGAAGATAAGAGACCATGGCAAGGAGAAAAGCGTGCCTCCTCCTTCCTTGCTTACCCTAAAAAGAGAAAAGGTGGGATCATCGGAGAACTCCCACGTCCCTCATTTTGCAAGAAATGCAAAATGACGGCAGAAAAAAAACAAGGTTGGAAAAAGGAAGAGAAGAAAAGAGGGCTCCTGGGTCGTAGTGAAACCGAGGCAAAGGAGGGGATTTTGATGGCTGCGGGCACCGTCTGCGAGTCCAGCCTGCAGGTGGGCAAAGGGAGGGAAGGGTCAAGGAAACGGGGTGAAGGTGGGGAAGAACAAACAAAAACGTGCCCCTGAATATCAGGGAACAGTCATGAGGTACCTGCAGCCCCTTCCCCACCCTCCCCACTACCCTCCCCTCCCAGCCCCAAGTCCCCCCAAATTCGGCTTCAGACGTGCGTCTGCATCCGCTGCTGGAACCGCTGCCCGTAGTCCGAAGAGGTGTAGGAGAAGCGGGTGGCGGTGGTGTATTTCCCCAGGGGGTCGTACGTGTCGTAAGGAGCTCGGCCGTCCAAGGTGGGGCCGGGCGGCTGTGGGTAGGCCAGGCGGTACGTGGCGTAGCCGGCGCTGGCAGGGAAGCCCGTGTGCCCGCCATAGTTTTCGTACGAGAGCTGGCTGGCTGTGTCGGCGGCACTGGTGGCAGTCGTGGCTGCGGTGGCGGTTCCCGGACCCGGACCAGGGTCTCCACTGTAATCTGAGGTGGGACCCCGGGCATAGGTGCTGAGCTGGGCATAGCCGCTGGAGTGAGAGAGCCGGGAGGAAGGCCGGCCGTCAAACCGTGTGGTTGTCGGGTTGCGGTAGTCAGCGTAGAGCACCGTGCGGGATGAGGGTCGGTCCTCGTGGGCTCGGACGTTGTAGTAGCCATTGGTCGGGTCCTGGAGCGATATATAGGAATGAGTATGAGATCAAGGAATCCCAAAAGAGAGGCAGCGAGGAGTAGCGGCCAGACTGTCTTGCCTGTATGTTGTATTATATACTGTGTTTTACTTAATGTTGTAAGCCGCCTCAATCCTGTGGGAGAGGCGGCATATTATTATTATTATTATTATTATTATTATTATTATTATTATTATTAATGTATTTTAATTTATATTTTATTTATTTCATTTTTTATGCTGCCTTTCTCCCAGAAACAGATGCAAGGCGGCTGACAAATAAAAACATTTTAAAAGACTTGACAATAAACGTTTTAAAAACCATTAAAACACCAAAGTGTAACATGGCATACATTAAAAAAATAAAACACACAACCCATAAAATAAACACCCCATATGGCAGTCGTCCCATGATTATGTATGAAAAGCCTGGCTTTATGGGGGGATTTGTTGGCTGTATCTACATTGCCGAATTAATGCAGTTTGACATCTACTTCAACTGCCATGGCTCCATGCTATAGGCTTCTGGGATTTGTCGTTTTGGGAAGGGAATGACAAACCTCCTCTGAATAAATCTTGCCAAGAAGACCCCAGGATAGGGTTGCCGCAAGTTGGAAACATCTTGAAGATATATAACACCAACAAGAAGAGATATTTAGACTTCTCTCTAAGTCCCTCTGCTTTGGTTATTTGGCTATACAGCTTGGGTCCAGATGAGCTGGAAGACCGATTTGGAGAATCCCAAAGGTAAGGTTCCTCCGGTTGGAAGAGCATGCCCCTTCTTTCTGAGATTCCCACATCCATGCCACATGGGAATGACTTTCTCATGTTCATGCATGCAGCTCACTTACCTTCAACTCGTACTCTTCCCGGGTGTCGATGGTGTCGCAGCGCAGGTCTTGTTTCAGGTCTACATCATCTTTGAACGGCTGCAGTGACCAAAATGGGGGAAAGAGGTTGCAAAACATCAGCAGCTGTATTTCTCAGGAAAGAAATAGCCTGCACTTTGCAGCATAGATGGTGCACCATTTAGAAATGGAGTTTCCTCTCCCTTTTCAGGGGGTCCGCTGAGGACATCCAAATGGACAAAGGAAAGCTCACCGAGTAGATGGCCTTCATGACGCGGGTGGCCGTGGAGACGCTGGCCGTGTCCTCCTCCCGGTCCGAGTGCAGCGTCAGGGGCTCCCGGTTGACCGTCTCCACCTTGATGTCCAGCTTCCGCAAGTTCACGTCCTTCCTGCCTGGAAGAAGGAGATGCAAAGACCCATCAGTCTGGTCTCATCCAGTATGGCCACAAGCAGTCCAGTGTTTCTGTCTTCCTGAGCACTCACAACACACACAAACACAACACCAGCAACACCCGTGTGACACTCACTTCTTTTCCGGCGCCGGTAGAGGATGCAGGCCAAGCCAGCGATGCAGAAGATGACCAGGATGCCAGCCCCGATAGTGGCTCCAGCAATGATCCCCACCGGCAAAACCTCTGCCAAGGGTGGATTGGAGGGTCATTCAGGCAGGGAATGAATAAAACAAACACACAAATGAATAAAATAAACACAAATCTAGCATGCATTGCATTTGGACAATCTCTTTTTTGCTCAGTAAAGGAAGTGGCAGGGAGGGGGAAATCCAGGTTGAATAATTACTTATTAAGCACCAACAATGTGGATTTCATTCACTTCTGTGGATGTGGTTTTTCCACATTCACTGCTACTAACCCCAGGGAATGTGGAAGGACCACTGTCCTTATTTAAGCCTTGGGGATTTCTAACTTTGGGCCTCACCCACCTTTCTCCTCCAGCTGAATGATGGCCGTCCGGGACCCGAAGCTGTTCCATGCAGTGCAGTTGTAGCGTGTCTGGAAGTCAACCTCCATGACGTTGTTGATGGACAAGGTGGACAGGACCCCGTTGCCGTTGTTGCTCCGCTCCACTGTGTAGCGCTCCAGCGTCCCTGTCTCCAGCGTCTTCTCCTGCCAACCCCAGGCCTGAGAAAGGGGATGAGTCCAAGAAGGATGCAGAGATAGAGAGAAAGAAAGGAGAAGCAAGACCTTAGAAAGAGGAGACCAATGAGCAACGAATTCAAACATCCCACTGCCAAGCTCAGATGGCCCCTTTCAGACACCAGACACAAATGCATTTGTGGTTTCTCCTTTGGAAATCTCCTTATTACAGACCAATAAGGACCCTCCTTATTACAGACAGTGTCCTGAAGAAGGCCTCCTTTCCCAAAATTTACAGCTACAACACACACTGATGGAAGGACTTACAATTCGGTCGGGAAGAGGAGTGCTCCCGATGAAACACTCCACTTTCCCCCGGTCACCCCGCACAGCGTACTGGACCGACTCACTGGAAATGATAGGAGGACCTGGCAGAAAAATAAAGGATGGAAGGAGGGAAGCAGAGAGACACATTAAATCTGGGGTATCCCACTGCTAGCATATGAAACGTTACAAACCCAAGGTTTCAGGAAAATGAGAAACTTTGCCAGCTCTTTTGAGATGTTCCCTCTGAGTATTACAGCCCCTAAGACCACCTCTTATCATCTTTATCTTATCATCTTTCTCCTGTGTGATGCCAAAGGCAGAAATGGTGCCACCGTTGCAGCAGTCTTATGCATACAGAGAACATATTGCTCTGACCACACTTGAATGGATAGAGGCAACAGCAGGCTTGTCAACGTTTCCATATTTATTGGGCACTTCTGGTGTACACTGGTAACTTCTGATAGGTACTGGGCACTTCCGATGGGCAATGGGCACTTCTGATGTGTACTGGTCACTCCTGAGGCACACCAGGCTCTTCTGATGAGCACCAAGTGCTTCTGATGCACACTAGGTGCTCCTGTTTTGCTCCAGCGCTTCTCAACCAGTGTCTGGATGTGCGACAGGGAGCGCTCCGGTGCCCATTAGTGCCCACTGACCACTGGGCCATGGCATATCGGTCACGCCATTGTCGTGCAATGGTGCCTTACCTTGCAAACTCATAGGTGAATGCGGATGTAGAGAAACGACTTGATTCAATCACACGCACAGCCATTGGCGAAGATCTGAGAATGCCAGCCTGCCTTCCTACCCAACTCGGGAGGGAGAACATGGCTGAAGGAAACCAATCGAGCCACTGATACGTTTTTTATTTTTAAAAGCCCTGCTCCATTAATGAAGAGGATTATGACAATGTTCCCCATTCGGTAGAGAGCTTACAAGATTCAAAATCCTCAGATTGGCTCCTGCTGCTAAAAGACCCTGCGGGGAAGCGGGATTGTTATTCATCATCTCTTTAGTTCTTTTGAGATGTTTAGCAGGGTTTCTCTAGTTCCCCTACAAACAGGAGCCACGGGGAATCTGTCAGGGGCTGGGTTTGATGTGGGGAGGAAGCTCCGAAACACCCGGAAAACACTTGGAAGGCAAAGCCCCCTCCTTGACTACGTACATCCAAGGCCCAGCTGTATGTTTCCTCCTGGTTTTGATGGCACAGAATACAGAGAGAAGCAAAATGGTCCTACAAGTATTACAATCTCTTGTGCCAAATGCTGGGAGGCAGGGAGGGAAACAGTCTCTATGTTGGTCCTCGAGTCGAAAAATGCATTTCCTTAATTATTCTGGGGGGGAGAAATATTTTCTGTGACAAAAATGAGTTTTCCTAAGCAGAAAACTCTTCTCTGTGCAGGAAATGGGATTGTTGTTGTTTTGCAAAAAATCCCCATGGTTTGTTTTTCCTCCCCACAGAACAACAACAGCAGCAGCAACAACACTTCCTCCACAAATGTTCAAGACATTTAGATATTACTACTACTACTACTACTACTACTAACAATAATAATAATAATAATTTATTCCCCACTCTTCAGCCAAAAGGCTATCAGAGGGGCTTACAAATTGTAAATTTGACATTTGCATAGGAGGAGAATACTGCAGAGGAATATGCAATGTATCCTGCATTGGGGAAAAGACGTCAAATAGGTACACAAAAACATACACATCAAATAAGTACACGAAAACATATTGAACCTTGTACAAGCCTCTAGGTAGAGGCATGTTCCAAAATGCATCATTTTTTCCCTTTCATCAGCCTCCTGTCATTTTTTTCATTTTAGTGACCAGACTTGCAGATCAATGCTTCTTTAACATGTTGGGAAAGCTGGTAAGGCAGCTTTATCAAGAGTGTTTTAAAAACTAAGTTTTCCAAGTACCACAAAGCAAGGCTGCTTGAAGGGTGGATTTCACCTCCTACTCCCTTTGCAATTGCAATATTTGCCCCTTGCACTGAGTGCTGCGCACTTGGTTCCCTCCCAGAAACACTTTTTGGGGTGATCCACTCACCATTGACCAAGAGGGCAACCTCACGCTCGCCCACCCCGATCCGGGGGACGATGGCCTTGCAGACGTATTGCCCCGCATCTGCCTGCGTGACGGATTTCAGGTACAACTGGTTGCTGTTGCTCAGGACCTGAAGAGGAGGGATGCAGAAATAAAAAGTCAAAAAATGATCATAAAACAGGGCAAGAAATCCCCAAGTACTGCTTTATCCTGCATTTTTAAGGTCTCCTGCTAGTCAAGGAAGGACGTATCCCGGGAGGAGTGGATCCTTGCAGGAATAAAAAGGTCATTCAAGTCAGGCAGGAGTCTCAGTCGTGGGTTCTTTGCCAACGTCAAACAAGACAAAGAGCAAATGGAGGGAAGGGTGAGAGGGCAGACTGACCATGTTGGACTCCTTCTTGGTCCAGGTGAGGGTGAGGGGCGGGTTGCCCACCCAAACGCAGGTCAGAGTCACGTCTGAGCCGATGTCAGTGGTCATGGGCTTTGGGTCCACTACGATGCGAGGAGCGACTGGCGGAGAAGGAGAGCAGCAAGAGAAAACGGGAGCATGTGAGAGAGACGGGCATGGGCAGACCAGAGCATCCAGGTGAGGACCACCAGGAAACCCTATGCCCATCCCGCCTTGCCCGACTCCCACTCACAATGGACATCCACCAAGGTGCTGACATTGGTGCTGCCCACGTCATTGTGGACCTCACAGGAGACCGGCTCTGTGAAGAAGGTATAGTCCACCTGGGTCTCGTAACGGCTCTCTTTGGCATCCTCGATGATTGTGCCTCCTTTGGCCCATCTGGAAACGGTGGGGGAAGACAGAGGAACAAATTGTGTTCATTTGTGTGTGTGTAGGAGGGCACTGCCAATATACAACAGCCAAGAGTGCCCATTTGCAGAGTGGGCCATTTTGTGGTGTTCAAGTGTTTCTGCTTTGGAGGGTGGGCCATGTGGGCTAACCGTTTATGTGTCACGTAGGGTAGGCCATTTTGCAGACTTTATGGGGTGTGTTTTTTGGCCCACTGCAATAGTTAAGGGTGGGCTAGTTTATGGCCTTCTCTTATTCCTGGACCTTGAGGGTGGAAGGTGGGCCAGTCATGGCTCTCCAAATGTTTCCGTTTGTAGAAGTGAACCATTTTGCGGTCTTCTGACTATTTCTGTGCCTTGTAGGGTGGGCCATTTGTGGCACAAGCAGTACTACAAAGCCTATCATTCCTCACAGTCAGCTCTTGTTGCGCATGCCCTCGCCACACCTGCCCCAACTCACCTGTAGCCCTTGATCTCTGGGTTGGCGGTGGCCATGCAGGTGAAGGTGACCCGCTCGCCTTCCTGCACCGTCTGAGGTTGGATGGAGAGGGTCACCGTGGGAGGGTCTGCCACACAGAAGGAAATGGTTATTCTCCACAAAACAGGGATGAACTGGGAGTGAGTCTGAAACCCCCACTTACACTTCTTTCATCACTTTGCCAGCTTCATTACCAGTTTGGCAGAAGAAAGGGGTGAGCAACACATGGGCCTCCTCCAGATATAGTTGGATCAGAAAGCTCAGAATTCCTCACCATTGGCTTATACTGGCCAGAGGTGTATTCCAACAATATCTGGCGGGTCACAAATGGCCCTCCAAGATGTTGGACTGCAGAACTCAGCATTCTTCATCATTGGTTACATTTGCTGGCTTCAGGTTTTGGGGCCTTTGAAGCCCAACAGTCTCTGGAGGGTCCCAAAATGAAAGGCAGAACCTGAAAGAATGAGGTAGGGTTCCTCTACTCACGGTGAACATTGAGTCTGATGGAGGTCTCCTTGCCAGCTGGGATGGCGTCGTTGGCGCAGCGGCAAATGTAGACCCTTCCGATGTCCTGGTCGGTGGGGCTGATGAGCAGCTGGCTCACAGTGGTCTCCCTCTTCCCATCGGACAACACTTCCTGCGGTGGGAGAGGCCAAGAGGAGGACAAGCGAAGCGGTCACTCGGGGGAAGTTATGTCCAGGATGAATTAACACCAACAAGGGACAGTGTTTTATAATGCTATTGGTTCGTTGATGTGGATTCTGAATAATTTTCTTCAACTGAAACAGTGCCCTGAACATCAGACTGGCGAACAGAAGAAACTTAACCCACCCACACAGCCAAAGATGAGTCACACATCACAGAGATAACAGAACTATAGGGTTGGAAGCAGCCCCATGGGCAGTCAACCATTCAGCCCTCTTTTTGGTGGAGGGACTCCAGCTACGGCATACCCAGAAGCAGACAGAAGCCTTGCCTCTTTCTGAAGACATCAAGAGAAGGATGTCAAGAGAAGCACCATCGTTGTGCAATGGTGTGCCTTGCATTGCAAACTCACCACCTCGCTTGCTAGCTGGTCCTCTTGCCCAACCTCTATTAACCTCAAGAGATTTCCACTTCAAAGGTGAGATGTCCAGTCTCCTTTTGAAGACATCCAGAGAAGGATACCTCTTGAGGTCAATGGTCCCATTGCGCAACTGTGTGATTAACCTCAAAATGTTCCTTCTTCTAATGTTCCAACAAAATCCACCTTCTTGTAACTTGAAATGATTAGACCTGCTCCCTCCTCTGTGTGACAGCCCTTGAGGTTGAACATGCCCCAATCCCTCAACCTTTCCTCCTATTTTTTGTTCTCCAATTCTCTTATCGTCTTCATTGCCCTTCTCTGAACCCACTCTGACTTCTCTGTATCCTGGCACCCAGGTGCTCCAGAAGTGATCTCCACAAAAATGTGGAGATTGAGCAGCCTTTCTAAATTAGCCTGGGAACCCCAGCCAGTTCCACAGTGACATTTCCATCAGAGCCATTAAAAAGCTGATGGAGGTCCTCAAATGAATGCCATCCGCACCATAAACCGCTCAGGGATTAATGAGCAGGAAACTGAACGGGCGCAGAGATGAACGCTGAAAAAGCTGGCGATGCCATCATCAAGAAGGTTACGAGAATTGGGGGAGAGAAATCAAATTATGAAGGAAGAGGAGAGGAAAAAATGAGGGAGGAGGAGAAGGAGAACACCCTAAAATTTGAGGCTGGATTTTCCCTTAGAGATTTGAAGGGATGGCCAGGGATTTACGCTGGCAAGCAAAGTGGATGGCATGTGCATGGAAAGCTCTAGGACATTTGGGCTGGTTCTGTGGTTTTGCATGAAGGTGTAAGCAGAGATGCGTTTGTTTCGAATGGGCTAGCAAGATTATTTCTGATATTGCATAAAAAGGTGTATCTAGTAGCTTCTTATGTAAAATATATCTTTTATTATTAAGCTTTAATTGGGGACATATTCTGAGCATCATAGAAATATGATTTCCTGCACAGAAAATGTTGCACCTGGCGATTTAACCTGAGCAAATTC
>NC_056530.1:31936894-31990446 GCF_019175285.1 Sceloporus undulatus
GCAGTGCAGATGTAGGCTCCTAATTTATAGACTTGTAAAACAACCACAGAGACGTACGGCTCTTCTACGGCTTTTACTTACAATTCAAATTACTCAGGAAAGGGGGGAACTGAGAAGCCATTTTGTCCCAGGGCTGATTTTCGGGAGCATGAGGCAAAACTGGGCAGAAGACCAAGGGAAGGCCCTGCAGCGATTGCAACCCAAGCCATGAATATATATGAAGGAATTAAAGCCTGCCGTCCTGAGCAGCCGGTTTGCTGTTGTTGGGGGGAAGATACAATCAATGGGACAAAAGAGGATGGATTTTTATCTCTGACAGCAAGGACAAGGCTGGGTCCTGAGTCGGCAGCCCCCAAATTAAGAGGAGAAAAGAAAGTTGCAGCAGCTCCCAATGCTATCTGCTGCCCTATAGCAGTGATGGCAAACCTTTTAGAGACTGAGTGCCCAAACTACAACCCAAAACCCACTTTTATTTATCACAAAGTGCCACATCCCTCTGGCTTTCTAGTGACAAACTCTAGTGTTGGGATGATGGTGCATGTTTTATTATTATTATGTGCCCACAGAGAAGGCTCTGAGTGCCACCTCTGGCATGCATGCCATAGGTTCACCACCACTGCCCTATAGGAAAGGGAAACGAAAAAACTGTTGGGTGGCTGGAGCACTATCAGTATGAAGAATGGCTGGACCTTTTGGAAGGAAGTTAGAACAATGTCAAGCTGTGAGAAACTGTGGCTAATACTTAATGCACAATGCTTAACAACATCAACAAGGTCCCTCCATTTCAGGTTTTGGCCTGGGATTATCCTGAACCCGCAACCTACTTCATGGAGCAAACAAAGTGTAGCCCAGTGATTCCAAAACTTTGGTCCTCCAGGTGTTTTGGATTTCAGTTCCCAGAAGCCCCAACAGGCATGAATTCTAGGAACTGAAGTCCAAAACACCCGGAGGACCAAAGTTTGGCAAGCACTAGGTAACCCAAAGTAGAGAAGGGCCAACATAGGACTTACTGAGGACGGTCAGCTTTGCGCGCCGGGATCGCAGGGCAGCCTCCGTGGCCTGGCACTCGTACAGAGCATCATCGGAGAGCTCCGCGTCCACAATCTCCAAGTTGTACTGGCCCAACTCGGCCGACCCGATGATCCGGTAGCGTGGCCAGGCTGAGGAAAGACAGACAGCCGTTAGACAAAGAGCCCCCGCACCAAATGCTGCAATGCCACTTTTATAGGAACCGTCCCAGAACCTGTTTTCCTCCCAGACTTGCCTCTGGAACTGATGAAGGGATGCTGAGACTGACTTTGAGCATACACAGAGTTCCTTCTTTGAGTGCCACTTTGCAATCCTGTCTTGTTTAAATCTGTTGCTCATTCAGCACATTTAGTAGAGGGCTTTTTTGGTATCCACTTGAGGTGGGTCTCAAAATTTTGAATCAGCTGCTGCTGTTTGTGATATCTTCAAAGCCAGTGAAGCCCTGAGTATTTGTATGTCAGGCAAGTGTAGGATTCAGAGCTTCAGCAAATTATGTTTTTGGACTACAACTCCAAGAACCCTCTAGCCATGGGGTCTGGGAGATGTAGTCCAAGAGAGAAACGTTCTCAAGCTCTGGTAGGATTTCATGGGCAACGGCAGCATGTGATTCACAGCGGCAGAACAATGCAAATATATGTCAATGAATTCAGAACAGACACAATGCCCATTTCCTCCCTGATGGACAACTTTCTCCATCTTGGTTTGGAATTCTGATTTTAAAAAAACAAGAGAAGGGAAGAGATTAATTGACATGAAAAGCAGAGCCCTGTTATTGAGGACCTCATCCTTCTCCTTTTGCCAGGAGGTGGCACTCTTGGCCCATTAAAGGGGCGGATGGTTGTGCGCAAGGGGTCAGTCGGGGCTCCTCTCTGGGAGAAAAGAGCAGGGAAGAGTCTTCTGGAAATAGCACGGGCTTTTCTTATTTATGGGCACCTCTGCCCCATGGGGAGAAGAGAGGTTAACCCTCATCAGCATGGCAGTGCTCGCACTCGCCACCTTCTGCCTCCAAGGTCCAGGGAACCCACCTCCTCTCTCAGAGGTTCAGGTGCTCTGTCTCCAAGGTTCATGCCTCCCTTTCCAACATCTGAGATTCCTATGCCCCTGTCTCCAAAGTTTCCACCCTCCTGTCTCTTTGAGTCTTCCTCCCCCTGGTCTCTGCACTCAGGCACTTCTCTCTTCCTTCAAGGTCCATGCATTTCCAATATTTGCGGCCCATGCCCCTGTCTCCTCTAAGGTCCACACAGCCCTGATCCCTGTCTCTCTGTCGGGCTTATGCTCCTGTGTCTCCAAGGCTTCATCACTGAGGTTCACGAAGCCCATCTCCTTTATCCAAGATCCATGCGCCCCCATGTGCCCAGGTCTTCCTTGCCTCCTGTTAATGTTTCCTATTCTCCAAGGCTCATGCCCCTCACTCTTTCCTCTCCAAGGCCCATCCAATTCCAATCACTAGGCTTCATGCTCACCATCTCCTGTCTCCAAACTTCATGCAGATCTCTTTCTGTCTCTTGAAGTTCTTGTCTCTTCTAAGTGACATTCAGGTACCCAGGGTCAGGAACCCACCTCTTGTATCTGAGATCTGTGCCCCTATCTTCTTTCTCTGAGGATTCTGCATTCCTGTCTCTGAGGCTGAAGCATCCCATCCCTATGAGTCTATGGGCTCCTGTCTCCAGGTTTGCTCATCCCTTCCATACCAGAAGTATAGATACCACTGTCTTCTGCCTCCAAAGGTTATGCTCCCTATCTTGGAAGTTCATGCATCTCATCTCCTGTCCCTGAGGTTCCTCCAAGCCTCAAGCATCCCTAATTTCTCTCCCCAAGTTTCATGATCCCCCTTTGTCTCCTAGGATGACCAGCATTTTCAGGGCAGGTGACACCATCCTGTTTTTGGTGAGGATGGTGACCATAAGAGCCGCTTTGTAGATGCAGCAAGACAATTTACAGGAACAAAGCACTATTGCAGGAAGATCATGCCCTTCTGCACATGCACAGAGGTCCACCATTCCATGGACAATGTCATGCGGAGGAGAGCAGCTACCTTTGAGGCCCTGCCCCATCCCCAGGGCCAAGCCATCCTTGGTCCACTGCACGATCCCAGAGTAGTTCAGCACCACGCAGGAGAGCACAATCCTCTGCCCGGCCACCACCGTCTGGTCCTCGGGCTCCTCGACAAAGCGGGTCTGTAGGACTGCAGAGAGAAAGGAGAGAGGTCTAAGACCTTGTCCAGCCACACAAGTTCACATAACACCTCTGAGGAAGCAGGCTCAAGTCTACAAAAGCTCTTGCTCCCAGCTTCTTTCTTTCAGTTAGTCTCAATGGAGGTACAAGATCCCCTTGCAGACTTATTTTCAAAACAAACACAGCTATGTCTTTACATTCACACAAGGCACAGAAGACAACTATCAGAGGAGAGTACCACCTTCCAAGGAAGTTGTAGAAAGATGGAGCTGTAAGGGACCCCAAGGGGCATCTAATTCAGCCCTGTTCTGCCATGTAAGACTACATGACTATGGCACACTGGAAAGATAACCATCCAATAGGTCCCTAAAGACCTCACAGAATCACAGAATCATAGAATCACAGAGTTGGAAGAGACCGCAAGGGCCATCCAGTCCAACCCCCTGTAAAGGAGGGAAGTCTTATGACCTGGAAGACATGAGTGAGGAACTGAATCTGGCCCACCAAAGATCTCCAAATAGCCACATCTGCTTTCCCTCATGTTTTGGTTGCTTCCACACTTTCCTGCTAGTTGCTCCCCTATCCCTTTCCTGGAACCAAACCCCAAGAGATACCAAGGGCCCACTGTATGACTCTGGAGACCAGGGTTCAATTCCCCATTCAGCCATGGAAACCCAATGGGTGATCTTAGGCAACCCTATGATAGGTTTGCCTTAGGATTGCCCTAAGGCAAACTTGAAGTCACACAGAAATGATAAAGTTTGCTTTGGACTGTGCAGAAAGAGTGTGATATCCTCTCCCTTTCACTTTGCAGTTACTGACAGTGGTAATCCTTCGCCCTCCAACTCGCAGCCCACCCAAGAGCCTTGTGGATCCAAAGTGCAGCTCTGGCACTCTCTTCTTGCTGGAAAAGCGAAGAATGGGTCAATAATGGCGTTTTCCCTTATTGCCGCTGCAGCCATCACATGTTGCCAAATGAACCTCTGGCCCCGGGCTTTGAAGGTGATTGATCAGCCAGGGCACAGGGTGGGCAACCACCTCCAAAACTCTCTCTGCGCATAAATACAACAGGAACTATAGTGGGAGAGGAGGGTGCAATCCGTCTCCTGTTCCCCAAACCAGTTCAGATCTATCCCCCAACAGTGACAAACTGGTTCCACAAGAGGAGGGATGCCGGAGTGTGAGAAGACAATGAATTACAACAACAACAACAATGCCACCTTCCTTTTTGGAGCTAGCAATGGTGCAATGAGCTTACAGTTCAAACACAACACAAGATGTACAACATGCTAAATATCTGCACAACTCCCCTGCAGAATGGCATCACTCTGCAACACATAACAGCAAGGACAGGGTGCCATTGTGCAATGCAATGTGCAATACACAACATTGTTTTCTACCTCTGCTGTTGTCAATAGACTTCATCTGCTCGCCATGGCGCATAGTTCGCCCCATATGCGCCCAACAGAGTGCCAGCCAATGAATACAGGAGGAGCTACCTTATCGGTGCAATAAATATTGTACCGATCTGGTTATTATTTCTCGCCCTTACCTTTTATGACCATTTTAAAAGACATTTTGACCAAAGTTTTAATACTTTTCTCACTTTATTAACCCGGCGGCTGATGCCTTCCACACCAGCGATGTGGTGGATCTGTTCTGGGTTTAAATCCAAACTTGGAAGGGGTTCTCCGTAGTTCTGAATGCCATCCCCCAAATAGGTTGTTCCCTCTTTTTGGACTACAACTCCCAAAATCCCCCAGCAAGTGGCTGTGCATGCTATGGCTTCTCTGTGTGTGTGTGTGTGTTCTGGGAGATGTCATTTAAAAAAAGTAACTTTCCTAATCTCTGGATTTATGCATCCCAATGCACAGATCCTATCCCCTGGTGTCTCTTTCCGGTTTCCCGATGACTATCTTTCATGTGTCCTTTTTGTACTTGGGAGACTGGGTTTTATGATTTAACACATTCATAATTGAAGATTTTGTCGTGAACGGAATATATTTGGAGATCTGGTTCTCCTGCTTTGGGCAGCGGAGGAAAAATGCAACCCTTGCACAGCAGGCACAAAATGCAATGCACTTAAGCCTGAACCTTTCAAACCTCACCAGAGGTTTCTTCTAGAGGAGACCCATCAAATCAATAGAAACTATTCAACCCCTTTATAGTTTGGACTAGAACCTAGAATGGATTCATTGCTCCAGCAATATTGGACCCACCAGCTCAGGATCTCAGGATCTGCACCTTTAGGCACAAAAAGGACTAAGGTTTTGAGATACATGGGTCTCTTTGTCAGGCATAAAGTTGCAAAAGGCAAAAGGAGGCTTGATCTTAAAGCAAGGGTGGGACCCTGCACCCCTCTGGATTTTCTTGGACTGCAGCCCCCATGATTCCTCATTGTCCTGGAACAGCTGGCTAGGGCTAATGGGATCTGCAGTCCAACATCTGGAGCGCTGTATTTTCTCAAAACAAAAACCCCAACTATGTCGCCATGGATGGAGGAAGAACTGCAGATTCTGAGGCAGAGCGCATCATATAATGCCGTTTTCATCCAAAGCAGCCCCCAGGCTTTGTCGGGAATGAGAAAAGCGACAAAACCTCGCTTCTCCATATTGAAATTATAACACAATCACACACAGAGATGCACAGCGCACTTTGCAAAAGAAGACATACATACACCCAAGCAGAAAAGTCCTGTTTAACCCCTTGTTGGCTTTTTATGTCTGCTTGGTAGTTTGGGTTTTGGACTACAATTCTGAAAAGGACAGGGTTCGAATCTCCACTCCGCTTTGGAAACCCAGTAAGTGACCCTGGGCAAGTCACACACTCTCAGATTTAGAGAAGGGCAATGGCTAACTTTCTCTGAAGGACTACAGCCAAGAAAGCAAGAGCCATCATGGTGCAATGGTTTGAATGTTGGACTAGACCAGTGTTTGAATCCCCGCTCACCCATGGGGACCTTAGGCAAGTCGCCCTCTCTCAGCCGCAGAGGAAAGCAAGGGCGAACCATCCCCGAATAATAAATCTTGCCAAGAAAACCCTAGGAAGGCGCATAACAACAAGGGGAAAGACGTCACCTTAGACGTACAGCCCAACGCGAATTCCCGCGGGCAAACACTCTCGGAGTAATCCTTGCAAGGTTGGCTGCCCATATCCCTTCCAAAAATAAAACCGAACATTAAAAATCACACGTCCAAAGCGGAGTGGGACCAAGATCCCATTTGAGACCGCAGAGCATAAAAGCACCAAAGAGGTTGTCTAAGAGGGCAAAGGGTGCCAACGAGGGAGGCATGCCAATCGGTGCCCTTCAGATGGAGCTACAACCAGGGACTTCATCTGCCCTTGGGAAAATGATTCCAGAAAGGGGTACCAGATGCCTCAGAAAGGAGGACACCGGAGATGAAGCATTTATTGAAAGAAGGTTTGGTTATTGAAAGGATGTGCCCAAAGGGATGCCACCAATGGACAAAGGAAGGGTCACAGAATCATAGAATTGGAAGGGATGCCTCCAAGGGTCATCCAGTCCAACTCTATTCTGCCATGCAGGGAGACACCATCGAAGCCCTCCCTGGGACAGATGGCCATCCAGCTTCCATAAGAGGACACCCTCCAAGGCAGTGTTTTCCACGAGGAGGTTCTTCCTAATGTTGAGGTGGAACATCTTTTCCTGAAACTTGAATCCATTGCTCCATGGTGTCCTATTCTCTGGAACAGCAGAAAACTAGCTTGCTCCATCCTCAGTCTAGCATACCTTCTCTTAACCTTCAGCCTAAACATACCCAGCTCCCTAAGCTGCTCCTCATAGGGAAGTCTCAATGTCTTTCTTTGGGGGTTTTGGGGGAGCAATTTAGGGTCCTACCAACACTTTCATGGGATCAAAAGCCCATTTGGTGGAAACACAAGAGACAGGACCTCCTTGACGGCAGCTCCTCTCAGGAAGAAAACCTTCCTAGAGAGATACAAAAGTCCCTTCCTAAAGACCATCCATGGTGTGCTTCCAGCAGCTGTTCTTGTTGCTGTTGTCACTTCAAGTCACTTCCGACTTATGGAGACACTAAGGCGAACCTATCATGGGTTTTATTTTTGGGGCAGATTTGTTCAGAGGTGGTTTGCCATTGCCGTCCCCTGAGGCTGAGAGTGTGACCTCTTGTCCAAGGTGGGTTTCCATGGCCAAGCCAGGAACTGAACCTGGGTCTCCAAAGTAGTAGTCTGACGCTCAAAGTGCTATGCTGTCTCTCATAAAACATATATAAAAGTAGGTAAAACCGATGCATACTTAACAATCTATCGCTAAATACTTTAACACCATAAATTAAGAATAATCTGGATAATAATAACCAGGGTCCATAATGAGCCCATCGCTTTTAATTCTATGGCGATTTTGATTCTGTTTTAACTCTGGCACACTTTTCCCGGTGTGGGTTTTTCTCTACATTTGATTAAGCATGTGCAAAGCAGGAGGAAAAGTTGGGAGAGCATTAAAATTCTCCCTTTTGCTGCTGCTTGGCATTGCTCTGAAAGTTGGGAAACCGAAATCTGCCACCTGAGGCAGAGGAACAAATGGCATTTTTACTATCACCTTCAACATCAAGGTGTAAAAGTACCTAAAGCCACCAGACCAGTTATTTCAGCCCCGGAGGAATGGGAATCTCACCATCAACAAAAGCAAAACAACCAGACATTTCATGGCCTTTCATGACACTAGGAATTGCAGGAATTCTTGGGACTTCAACTCCCATCTGCCTCTGGCCAGCATCACCAATGGTAAAGGAGTTGTAGTCCAACCACATCTGGAGGGGTGCACCATCAACACTTGTGTAAATACGATGGATTGAATGAGAATACTCTATTAATTGGATCTGGACCAAGGGGAAGCAACAGAGAGATTTGACATAACACATCTTTTGTTAATGGCATCTTAATGAAAAAGAGTTCTTCTTTGATTAATGAAGCTCTCCAATCTGCATACATTAGTAAAGGACCAAAACAATCATAGCAAACATATTGAGGACACCCTGTTTTCCTTATAGGCCCCCTCCAGCATGCAGAAAAAGTGGCTTTTTGGAGACTACAACTCTTATTCTAGGTAGGGGGATTCTGGAAGTTGCAGTAACTTTTCCTAAGTTCTGGCTGTGTCGGGGCTGTCATCCGCTCAGTAACAGCTTCCTCCTTTCCCCGCTGGGGTTGCCTCTTCCAAGGCGCCATCTGCACCTACCATCTGCAGGACTATAAGCAGTGCTTGTATTTAAACAAATCATTACCATTAAAGAAATGTGTTGCCCATTTAATCGGGGGATGCCTCACAAGTGGACCTTTTTTTTAAAAGAGGGGAGGCTGAGTCCAAGACTCTCTCCAACAACTGGATGAGGAGAAGCTGGCGGAGGAGGAGGGGGAGATCTATTTACCAAGGCAAGCGCATGAGAGAGAACTGGTCATGGCCCCAAAGCCCGCCTTATGGGAAAGGGAGGAAAAAGCAGACAAAGGGTCCCTTTCAGAGAAACTTATCCTTGGAGATAAAGGAGAACTTGCTCTGCCCTGCCTTCACTGAGAGCAATGGGTCAGAAAGGGTTCCATCTTTATGTCAAATCTGTTGCCCAGTCCCAATTGCTTAGTTTTTGTGGGTTGCCTCCAGGTGGGGGGCATGTGGGGGAGTCCCCCATTTTTGATGGACTCAGCTCCACCTGGATTGGGCCAGGGACCCAGGGGTGCATCGGCCCAGTGATGCATTGGCCGAAGGGTGCATCAGAGCAGGTGCCCAAGAATGCATTGGCCCAGGGGTACATTGGTCTTGGGGTGCATTTGCCCAGGGGTGCATTGACCCAAGGGGTGCAATGGCCCAGGGGTACATTGACCCAAGGGGTGCACTGGCCCAGAGACCCAAAAGTTCATTGGCCAAGGGGTGCATCAGACCAGGGGTCCAGAATGCATTAGCCCAGGGGTGCATTTGCCTAGGGTCCAGGGTTGCCTTTGCTCAGGGGGCCAGGTGTGCATTGGTTCAGATCTGTAGGGGGAAGGAAAGAAGGAATGAGAGGAGAGCAGAGGAGAACAAAAAGAGAGGTAGGAGGGGAGGATGGATGGAAGCAAGGAAAGGGGGAACAAAGGAAAGGAAGACAGGAAAGGAAGCAGGGAAGGAGGGTGGAGACAGAAGAGAAGAGTAAAAAAGGAGGGAGGGAGGATGGATGGATGGATGGATGGAGGACCAAAAGAGACAAGAGAGGAGAATGAAGTGAGGCAGGGAGAGAGATTATAATGGTGAAGGCAAAGAGGGAAAGATCAGAGCAAAGGGAAAGGTGGCATTGGAGGAAAGTGAGGAGAGGGAGACCAGCGGGGCCCAGATCCCTGCTCAGGTGTGTCTCCTGCTCCCAGGAAAAGGAAGCTGGAAGGCAGATTACACTGAAGCTTCCCACAACAGGAACAGTTATCATTTGTATTAACATTATATTCAGTTACGTCCAAGTCTTAGGGTTGTTTGAAGTCCAATGCAAACTGCCACCAATCCCTTTCCAGGGGAAGGTGGGACGGTAAAAGGAAAGAAACCAACACGGTCCCCCTTCCGTAACGCGGGACCCCGTTCGAATCCAGCCTGTGTGTGCCTGTGGGGTGTGTAGTGTGTAGCGTATGCGGAGGCCCTTGCTGCACTGGAAGAGAAGGAGACTTCCCTGGCTCTCCTTAATTACACCACGTTCCGGTGACATTTTGAGTAGATTAAAATGATAAACCACACTGTAATCACAGCTAAAGAGCGCGGCCAAGGAAAGTGGCAAGAGAGGAAGGAAAGAGGGAGGGAGCGAGGTGCAAATACCCATTTCTTCTCCCTTCCTTCCTTCCCTCCCCCAGCCTTAATAATGCATGCACTTCCAATAAAATAAAAACTGTAGCCTGAAAAGATGGACCTTAAGGAACAGGAGGAGAGAAAGAGAGAGAAGTCACAAAGAGGCCTTGTTTTCCAATGCATGCGGCAAATGGCACATCCCCCAAAGATGTCTTTGAAAAACCCGGCGTCTTTTGATCCTACACAAAAACCTATATTATTTTCAGGGCTGAATGCAAAGGAAGCCACTCCAGAGGAAAATTCTCTGGATGTCCCTATATGGCTTGCTTCTGGGCTACTTGAAGGACCATCATCATCACCATCAAGAGCCATATCATGGCTTGAGTGTTGTGTGACCAGGGTTTGAATCCCTGCTCGGCCATGGAAACCCACATTGGGCAAGTCACACTCTCACAGCCTCAGAGGAAGGCCATGGCAAACCTCTTGCCAAGAAAACCTCACAACAGGTTGGCCTTAGGGTCAAACATACGTTGGACTTGAAGGCACGCATAACAACAACTTGAGTAGCAATACTGGGATGAAGGATAAGTAATGAGGAGGAGGAAGAGGAGGAGGATTCAAGTCCTCAAGTCAGCAACACACAACCTTTCAACCACATACCAAAACTAACCAGATGATGACAACTGATGCTCAACTACGTGGGACAACCTGTACATGTGTGACCAAAGATGCAGAAACCACCAAGCTTTGGGAGGAACAGTTGAGGGAGTTGTCCATGTTTAGCTTGGAGAAGATGAGATGGAGAATTGGGACGATGGAGTCATCTTTAAATATCCAAAGGACGTTATGGAGAAGATGATGGAGCAAGATGATGTTTTCTGCTGCTCCAGAGATGAGGGGCAAGAATTAATTGGTTTTAAACGACAAGAAAAGAGATTCCACCCAAATATTAGGAAGAACTTCTTGACTGTAAAAGATGTTCAACAGCAAAAGAGGGTTGAAAGAGAAGACTCCTTCTTTGGAGGACTTTCAACAAAGGGTTGGATGGCCATCTTTCGGAACTGCTTCCCTTTACAATTCCTGTAGCTGGTCCTTGGGGTCCCTTCCAAACTCTAGGATGTTGTGATTCAACGCACACAAACACATGCGTGTGTGTGTGTGTGTGTGTTTCCCAAGCACCCCACAAATCAGGCTCTCTGCAAACCGAAGCGGGACTATCTCCATGATAAGTAGCGCACTGCGCAAGGGAAGGGAAGGGGAGTTCATTTAGGCCGGCCGTTGCTTCCATCCAGATAAGAGAAACCGCTGCAGCTGGATCGATTATTGAGCCAGAGGAGAAAATAAACGGCGAGGACAGATCACAAGAAATCATTTCTGCCCAGAGAGACTTTAAAAGGAGGGGATGTGTGTGGGGGGGTTTGGGTGGTTATTGCTCAGTCGACAAAGACCTTCAAGACAGAAGTCACAGAGTTGGACGAGTCGCCAACTAGAAAAAAAGAAAACTCCAGTGAGCAGAAGAGGAGCAAAGAACGCAGCGACAGGGGACCTCTGGGCATGTGCAGAGGTTGCTGAGAGATCCTGCCATCCAAAACAGGAATGCTTTGCTGCTCCCATCAAAGCATCTCTCATTTTCGTCCTGCTATCCATGAGCCTGAACCATAAAGAGGTCGGTCAGAGAAGAGATTCGATTATAGTTCACCAGTTTCAGGACCTGGACAGTTTTGGTGGGTCATATCCAGGCAGGATATTGGGGAGAATTTCTCCAGTTTTGGGGGGCTTTAGGCAAAGGTCTGGGTGCAATTCTCCAACTCATCTAGCAGACCATTAGCTTGCCACAATTTGCAAGTCTTGGTTTATTTCTTGCTGCAGCTTGCAAGGACTTTCCAGTGATGGGACCTCTGTATTTACTTCCTTAGCTATCTTCCCAATCCTTATGGTGCCACTCTATTGTGCATACATTTGCAAGGCAAGCAAGATTAAATGCCCCTTACTCCATCTCTCCAAGTCTGTGAGAAGGAATACAGTTCTTTCCATTTCACCCCAATTTGGGAGCAGCCCCTTTAGCTAAGATTTCTCTCTTAAACCGGAAAATATGGTGGTTGTTTTTGGTGTGGTTGTGTTGAAATTACAAGCTGAGAGCCACCGTGGTTGGTACTCAACCGGTGACACTTAATGCCATCTCTGGGGCATCCATGGTCCCATTTGGCTTGGTAACCTCAGCGCCTGGCAACCCTAGTCTCCCATCCCTCTTGATCCTCCTCCACAACCTTTCGGTGGAGATGAATTATGCAGAACATATGCAAAAAATATGCAGATTCTATTCCCAAGGGGCGCTAGGGAAGGTCAGCCTCCCTTGCCGTGCCATTCCTGCCCCCCAAAAGTCCTCCCGGGCAAAACATGGCTGTGTGACCCCCCCTCAGGAAGGCCAAAGTCCTCCTGGCCACAGAGGGCTTTGGCGCATGAGGCCAAAAGGAAGAAGCCCTGGCGCGACCAAAGACATTTCCAAAGTAGGCTGAAGAATGCCTGGAAGAAAGAAGAGGAAGAGGAGAAGGCATCTGTCCCCATTACACCCCCAGGATCTGGGGAGAGAAGTCAGATCCAGCCAGACCCAGAGATAGGGATGATTCCCACAACTCACCCCTTCTTTCCAATCCAGAGTATTAGCAGACATTACCATTTCATTTTACTTTATTTTGCTCTGTGTGCATCTTTCAAATCTTTCCAGACCAGGGATGGGCATCAAATCCTGCAGCCTTGCACACAGGGGAATGCCAACCCTCTGCCAGCCTTCCCTGTCAGAGAGCTCTGGTGCCGCAACAAAGTACATAGGATTGTATAGGACTGAGCCGTGGCAATTAAAGTGGTGTTAAAGTGCATTAATTCTGCATTACGCAAGGAATCCTCAGAGGTGGCTTTCCCTCTGAAACAGTACTGGGGATTCCCTGGAGGTCTCCCATCCAAGTCCTCACCAGGGCTGGCCATGCTTAGCTTCCAAGCTCAGACAGGATCTGGTGCCTTGGGAGAATATTTAGACCCTTAAAATGGAACCGATAGTGCTATTGTTCTGCAGTGAATGGGCTCCAGATGCCACACATTTTTACTCAATGACTCCATTGCAATGCAAAACGTTGAGCATTATCAGGAACATCTTCTGGAGTGGCCCCACACAGAGCACATTATAGTAATCTTTCATTGTGAGATTAACACTGATGCCTACGCTGGAGTTGTCCTCCTTGTGCATTTTGTCTTTTCTCCATGTCTTTCCTATTTATTTGCAAGAAGCACAGAATCGTAGATTTGGAAGGGACCCCAAAGGTCAGCTAGTCCAGCCCCATGCTATGCCGCAACACACAACTGTCGTGTTTCACACAGCCAAACCCCAATTTGAAAACCTCCACAGGCCTCAAAGCAGGAGCGTCTGTGAAAGCAGCGCTTCTTTCATCCTGGTCCAAGACAACCCGGCGGGCGACATTTTCAAACCAAGGAAGCGGCGCAAAAGCACCTTAAAAGTGTTTCCTTGTCACCACGTTGTGACATTATGTTAAAGAGAGTGCGTTTGTATTCTTGGAAGAAGAAGAAAAAAGCTTTACCGCTTAAAAGGGATGTCATGTTGGGCGCCTTCATTCCCTGCAAGTGTCGCAAAACCACTTTGGCAGTGGCAGCGAGGGATACATTATTTACGCCTTTTCTCCTGTCTTACTGGCCTCCCCAATATCTATCATCCCCAAGCTGGCTCACCAGCACCCAAAGGCAGCCAAAGAGTCCATGTCCCTGGCAAACAATAGACACAAACACACAGAGTAAGGTTGCCATACAAAAAAATGGAGAGGGCTCTTGCGCTTTTCACAATTGTGCAAAAGAGGGACTTTTCAGCTGGTGCGGCTTCTTCCCCTGGTTGCGTTATTTCATCCCCCCGCCTTCCTCCAAACACAAGCTTACAATTCGAATAATCGAATCTGCAAATGCTTGACCCACAAATGCGGAGGGTCTCCATGGCTGATCCTGGCCCCAGGGCTTTGGCCTAAACAAAGGTTTCGAAAGAGACTTCCTCAATAGCTAAGTCAGGGATGTGGCATCTAGAGCCAACAAACACAGTCTAGGTCAAGCACAGAGTTCAGGAAGTCAAAGGGGAGCCAGGTAGGGCAGATAACCTCAAACATCTCCTGGAGGGCAGGGCTGGGGATTTATAGATCAGGAGTTCAATGCAGCTGCTGCATCATTTAATGGCTGCTTCCTATAAATCCTTTAAGACCTCCCCAAGCCTTAGTTGTTTCCCATGAAGGTAGGTAGGGGCAAGTGGTCTTCCGTATCTGAATGGGAAGGAGGACTCTCTCCCTGCTGGTCTCCCTCCTGAGACATTTGGCTCTGGAGCTTCCCATTGCTCTGCTTCAGCAGAAGGTCCTAACACATCCACTGCTTCAGTCTCTGAGTCTAGATCCATGTTCTGGAAGCAGGGCATGACAGCCATGAAATGGCTTGAAGGCACACAATAACAATTCCTCAGAGGAGTCCTAGAATGCCACGGCAACCACTAAAACAACACAGGAATCTAAAACAACACAGATCCCCATCTATGACTGTGTGCATGGGAACACATCTCGCCTTTCTCTGTGCACAACCATGCCCATTTCCCCACTGGTGTTAATGAACACTCTTTTGCATCTCCCCCATCGAGGTGGTTGGCATTCCCCCCATACACATGGGAACCCATCGCTCCTTTCCTCCATGTGCAACCATATGCAACCATGTCCCCTTCTCCACCGGTGTTAACGTGCAGTCTTTTGCATCTCCCCCATCGATGTGACTGGCATTCCTCCATGCACATGGGGACCCATTGCACTGTTCCCCTATGTGCAACCATGCCCATTTTCCCACTGGTTGCGGCCCCTGCATCGGGGTGGCCATCTCTGCCTCCATGTTCATGGGAACCCATCGCGTCTTTCTGCACACACAACCATGTCCCCTTTCCCACCGGTCTTCATGGACACGTCTCTCCCTATTGGGGTGGCACTTTCTCCCACGTGGGCCATGGCGTCTCCCGTCGTGGGCACCCAGGAGCATCGCCAACCCAGCCTCCATGTGGCACAAGCGTGCGCACCAGGAGACGGGGAAAGGGCCGTTTGTGGTGGTGGCAGCGCAGGAGGGAAGGCTTCCCCTCCGGCCGAAAGACCAGAAAGAGGCAGGATGGGAATGAAATGAAATGAGAGGAAGAAGGAGAGGAGGAGGAAGAGGGAGTGAAGGCACAGCATGGAGGGGGGGCATGCTATGCCATGCTATGCGCCGTCCTCACTCCAGGCCCTGTCTCCCTCTATTTATCAAATGAAGGTCTGATTAAACCCCAGGGCGCCCAGCTCCAATCTCGCTCTCTCTCCTCTCGCTATTAAACCCAGGGTTCAAAGAAAAGCTTTTTATTCACACCGACAGCTTTCAGATGGAACTAAATCTCCCTCCACTAGACTTTCCTTTTTTAAAAAAGACTATCTCCCCTTTCCTCCTCCTCCTTCCTTCTCACTGCTTTTAAATGTTGTAGCTCTTTTTTGCTTTCCCCCCTTCACTTCTGAAATGGTGGTTTGAAGGTTGGGTTAGGAGTCCAATAAACCAGGGTTCGAATCCTCACTTGGCCATGGCGACCTCCCAGGTGCCCTTGGGCACTCTGCCTTCTTCCTTCCGCTTCAGAGAAAAGCCACTCTGAACAAATCTGGGCAAGAAAACCCTACAAATGATGTGAGAGAGGTGGCATGGTGTAGTGGTTTCACTACTGGACAAGGATTACAGGGGACTTGGGTCAGAGTCCCAATGAAACCCAGCCATGTAATGTCACTCTGTCTATGCAGACTTAAAGGAGGGCAACGGCAACCCTCCTCTGGAGACATCTGGCCAAGAAAAACCCTAAGGATGGGTCTGGGGCTCTTGTGCAAAAAAAGGGGGTCACATTTTGGAACTGCCCTTGCAGTCCTCAACCCACCTGAATCCTGGTCCTTTGGTGCCCTAGAGATGCCCATTCTCGGGGGCCATGCCAACTGCTTCGCTCAACATGCAAAGAATTGGAGGCCTCCTTCCAGCTGGAGGCAAGAAAGCCTTTGAAAGCCTATTAAGATTCTGCGGCCGCCTTGTGCCTCTGACTGTCCCATTTGCGCACAGCGTCTCTTCTCCCAGCCTCCCCTTCCTTTCTTATCTTCCTTCCTTAGCTCTTTTTCTTTCTCTCCATCTCTTCAGCCCACAGAGCCAGGGGTGAAATAAAAAGAAAGGAGCCTGCTTTGATTAAAATACAAAAACAAGGCTGGGAGTAAACAGACGCCCACCGGTCGGTCGTCGGCTATTAATGAAGGCGGTTCTGGAGACAGGAGAGGCAAAGAGGGAAGATATGGTTGTGGGGTTTTCGTTTTTTAAAGAAAGAGAGATAACTCGCAAGGCCACTCCTTGCGAGATCAGAGAACGACAGTTTGCTGGCTCCTTGCAAGACCGTGAAGCAAAGCGTGATCTCCCGATTTCCTCGCTTAATAAGGGTCCCCTTCGCCATCCCTTGGGGCTTATTAAATGACTCCTAATCGGCTATTAATGAGGGGAGGAGGTTTGGCAACTAAACAGGAAAAAAAGGGGGGAAACAAGAGTCGCAGCAATATTTCTGTATAAGGTTGCAAACGCTGGATGGTGGAGAAAGATAGCAAGGAAACTAGAGGGAAATGTGGGACTGGAGAAGGGTTTTGCAGGTACGGCGGATAGCGGAAAAGACCAATAAATGGATCATGGAGCAAATCAGGTCCAAACTCTTCCTAGAAGCCATTTGGGTTTTGGGAGCTGCTGTCCAAAAAACCCAAGATCTGGTCACAAAGGAACCCAATGCAACACCTGGAAAGACCGAAGAGCAAAGTGTTAGACCTGTGGCTGGAGAAAGAGGGCAGAGAAACAGCACCGTAATGTAAGGTAGTTTGCAAAATCAAGCAAGGCTAAGGCTTCAGAGATGGGTTTGAGTTCTATGCCATGGGGCCACCACCCATATGTCCCTATCAGGGCCTTTATTGGGTGAAGGCTTAAGGTCCTCGAGCATATACTCAGCTCAGCCCAGGCCCCCAAAGCCAACCTTCTCCAAAGAAAGCTTCCAAGAGCAGGAGAAGCCTCCAAGCGGGGAAGGCAAGCGTTCCACAGAGCGGAGAGTAATTTGTTGCCGAAAGCAGCTCAATTAAAAACAAGAGCTGGGGAACAAGGGAGAGGAGAAGAAAATGCAGGCATTAAAAAACATTGCTGGAAATAAGCCCCAAAGGAGGCAAGCATCAGGGAGGGAGCAATGCAAGCCAACGCAAGGCGCAGAAGGCAGGCAGGAGGAAAGGGGAGGCGGCGGGGAGCCACCAAAGCCCCAGGAGGAAACACAGGGCTCCCAAAATGGGTTGCCAACCCCTTCTAACTGGCCACCCCTTGCCCACAAACAACACTGGGCTCTTGGCGGGCCACCAAAACCTCTGCAAAACCTCTGCAAAGCACTGGATAAGTGGGCAACTAGTGGCCCCATGGGGAAATACCAACCCAGAGATTTGGCCCACCAGTATTTGGCCGGAGGGCAAAAAAGGCAGCTTTGCATTATAATCAATTACCTTTTAAAGCATATTTTTAGTCCAATACTTGAGACAGAGCAGGAGCTGTGCCCAATTCCAGGGTCAAACCTAGGAATTTGGATTTTATATATATATGCTGGGCAAAGTTGATTGATGGTGGTCCTGAAAGGAAGGGCATAAAAACTTGACTGGTGTCCCCTCCTGGCATCCCCTGTCTGGGCTGAACTCCCAACCCTTCTGCCCAGCAAGGGCCTGCTGTCTGGGGACGATGGAAATTGTAGGCACATGGATGGTCAGTTGCTGGCTGTGGGTGCATAGTCTCTTTTTTATCTCAGAGCAGGGGACTTCTTGGATGCATGTCATGCATTAATCCAAGCTGGACTTATGGTCACTGCTGTTGACGGCCGGACTAGAATTCCCACGATTCCAAGGTCAACGCTGTTTTGCAAGCGTAGGCAAAAAACACACACACAGAGAGAGAGAGAGAGAGCGGAAAAAACAGGAAGGGAAAATAATTCCTCTGGTGCAAAGCTATTCTAGCCTCCTCCTCCCCTGTCTTCACATCATTATCCCAGCATTCAAGGCCCAAAACAAAACAAACAGGGGAGGAAAAATTAGAGCAAGCGATGGGATATATATATATATATATACATACATATATATATATGGGAAAAAGGGAGGTGCATGAAGAAAATGCAAAATGACAGAGGGATGCAAATATCTTGTGGTTATGCTAAGAAATGCAAGAGGAGGTTTCTCTTTCCTTCTCCTCCATCTCCTCCTCCTTTGTTTCAAGGAGAGGAAAAAATGGTCTACTTTGCACCAGAAAAGGAGAAGCAACCACATAAAGAGGTCCTTGCCAGAGTTTTGTGGGTTTTGCTCTCTTGGTAGGGAAGGGAAGAGGAGCTGGGTCTCTTTTTCTGCAAGCAGGAACAAGAAGGAATAGAGAATCCTAAAACTGGAAGGGATCCCCAAGGGCTATCCAGTCCAGCCCCTTAATGCCAATGCAAGAAACCACCACTAAAGCACCCCTGGAAAATGGCCACCCAACCTCTGTTGACAGAGCCTCCTAAGAAAGAGAACCCATCCTCCTCCAAAGCAGGTGGTCCATGGAATAAGGCCATAGTAACTGCCATGGCTCCATCCTACATAATGGTGGGATCTGCAGTTTGGTGAGGCAGAGACAGCGAAAGACTTAGCAAAACTACACACACCCAGGACTCCATAGGATGGAGCTACAACACTTAAAGTGGTCCCAAACTGCATTATTTCTACAGTGTAGACACACTGCCTATTCCACACTTAAGCAGCTCTTATAGTTAGAAGTTCTTCCAAATGTATTGGTAGAACTGCATGCAGGTTGCTTGCGTCCTAGCCTCCGGAGCATCAGAAAACAAGCTTCCTCCTCCTCCTTCTCCATGACACCCCTGTCAGATATTTAAAGATATCCGTCATCATCATTATCCGAAAGGAGTTTTCAGGGACATCGGAGAGAGAGAAAAAGACACCCTCGGAAGGGCGGCTGGGGAATCGCTCTCTTTTTCTCCTTTTAAGCAACTGGGACAGGGCTGGGAAGAGAAGCGGGAGGGATTATCGATGACCATTTTAAGGACTTGAGCACTTAGGCCAAAAGGGAAGAAGCAAAATCCCCGGGAAATGGAAGATATTTGTAGGCGGATTAGTCCCGGGGCCTCAATGATTTTGCTCAGCCTCTGAATGTAATTGCTCTCCTTGGCTGGCTTGGTTCCCTCCGGGTGTGTGCACAAAGGCCTGGAAAAGAGAGAGTTTTGTGGGTTTGGGGTATGTGTCTTCCTACATACAGACACACAAACAGAAAGACCAGGCTTTGCAAACATCCCATACTCTGTAACACTTAGCAACCGGACTATCTTCCCATGCTAGGCATGTCTTTTAAGAGCTTTCTCATGGTCCCTCCACATCCAAAGGACATGGGGCAGGACCTTCTCCATGGGTGATCCCAAACTATGGAGACCAAGGGCATTAGGAAGGTTGACTTTGGAAGGGACCTTTGGGGTCCCTTCCAACTGGCTTCCTCTCCAGTTGGCGACCAACGCTCAACCATATGGGACAACCTGCACATGAGAAGATGCTGTCGACGGTATGGAAACCAACAAGCTTTATGGCATTGGCCATGCCTAGCTCAGAGGAGAGAAGATGGAGAAGTGATGCGATAGCAGCTACCTTGAAACAACCAAGATGTCAAGGAGAAGATGGATGAAGCTGCTCCAGAGACTAGGACATGAACCAATGGATTCCGACTAGAAGAACGGAGATGTCTTCTAAACATTAGGAAGAACTTATTGACCATAAGATCACTTTGAGGGTGGGATATGGGTTCCCTCGGAGGGTGGTGGGCTCCTCATCTTTGGAGGTCTTTAAGCAGAGGTCTTTGAAGAGTGCTTCAGCTGCGTACTCTTCTATGGATGAATGGGTTTTAGAGGAGATGGCTCTTGAGGATCCTTCAAACAAGTGCAGGAGATAAAAAACAGCACACAATTTAGATTTCAGCAAAAGGATGAAAGATGGGTGTTAGAAAAGGAGTTGGGCCTTGCAAAAATCTGGACTTCTCTATGGTCACCCAATGGGCTTCCATGGCCAAGCAAGATCCAGCGTTCAAACCACTACACTCTGTTGCCTCTTCTAGGGTTTACTTGGCCTCATTTCTTCAAAGGAGATTTGGTTTGGAAGCTGATGGAGTTGGATTTGCCTAAGATCACCTAGTGGGTTTCCATGGCTGAGTATGGATTCGAACCCGGATCTCCGGGAGTCTGAATCCAACACTTGAACCAGAACACCAAGCTTGGTTCCCTTTTATTTATTAGAAAGTGTAGATTCCAAGACTGTTTGGCTTTGGCCCCCAAGATATTTGGCCATCAGGGAAAAGCGAGAGATCGAGGAGGCCGCCGAGTTGATTTCCTTTAAGCAAGAAAAACCTCTCGAGGGGATGAACGCTCCAGTTGCCTGCATTGCATTTTATTTATTTTAAATAAGGGCAACAATTAAAATAAAATAAAATAAAATAAAATAAAATAAAATAGAGGAGGAAAGCAAAGCTAGCCAACCACCCGGGCGGATATTGAAAAACGGAAACCAGGTCACAGCCTGTGTTGCTAGCCAGCCACTTCTTCTTTGCAGAAAGATTATGAGAGTCTCCACCGGAGATGCTTAAGTGATTTCCACTCTTTGAATTAAAAGTGCAAGTTGTCTGGCCTTCCAGATAGGGCTGGACATTAACTCCCAGCAGCCCCTTGGGAAGGCTGGGAGATGCAGTGCAACCACATGGTTGGAATGAGTAAGTTTCCAAGGCAGTTTTCATGCTACTGGTATTTCCAGGCTGCTCAGAAAGCTACCTTTGCCTACTTTCCCTCTTCCTTCCTGCAAAGCCAAGACCCTCTTTCTCCCACAGCTGGCTTCCAAGGAAAGGAGGAATGCATCAGGGAGACCGACAGAGGGGACGATGGGGCATAGAGTCAAGCTCAGACCCACAACGGCACCCCCAGAGACCCCTTTCAAAAGGCTGCTGCTGGGACCCTGAGCCTGGCCCCAGGAAAAAGAGGGCAGCCAATGTTAATTCCCAGCCAAGGCAAGAAAGTGTTTGAGATATTAAGAGTAAATAATTAAAGGGCACTGGGAGCGAGGTTGCAAACGTGGGCTGAATGAAGATGCAGGAGTTGCCAGGAAAGCTGCCAAGTCCAAAAGAGCCCAGGGAGGCAAGGGCTGGGGTTTGCAATTTGAAAAGAATAATAGATCGGTGGCATCCCTGAGGGTCAGCTAGTCCAACCCATGCGGGAACTTCACGGCGTCCCTGAGAAGCAGGCCACCAAGCCTCTTCTCAATCCAATCTGTGCTTCAGGGGAGCATTAGGGAGCACAAACTGGCCCAAAGATCACCTTGGGCAGCGGTTCTCAACCTGTGGGTCGCAACCCCTTTGGGGGTCGGATGACCCTTTCACAGGGGTTGCCAAAGACCATCGGTAAACACATATTTCCAATGGTCTTAGGAACCAAGACCATGAGTTGGGGGTCACCACAACATGAGGAACTGTATTAAAGGGTTGCGGCATTAGGAAGGTTCACTGACCTTTGGGGTCCTTTCCAAGTCTAAGATCCTATTATTCCTTCTTTGGAGATTTTTAAACAGAGGTTGGATGGCCATCTGTCACAAAAAAAGGCTTGGATTGCGTATTCCTGCATGTCAGAACAGGGTTGGGTTGGATGGCTCTTGGGAGTCCCTTCCGACTCTTTGAGTCTACGCTTTTCTTTTTCAGTGGCAAAAGAAGCCTTGGGTGAAGTCGGAGTCTCAGATAAGAATGCCTTTTGGGAATAGGGCAGAGGGTCTCGCTCCCTTCGCCAATTCACTTTCAAAGAGGCACAGAAAAGCTGCCTGCAGATGGACGGCTACTTGCGCGGGCAAATGTCCGCTGGGCCTTTCGGTTGCCCGTCTTGCTCCCTTTGGGATATCTATCTCCAGCCGCTTTTCCCAGACTGTCGCAGGGGACCAGGTAACCCAATGGCTTCTCATTTATCTGCCCATCCCTGACGGGCGCCTGGCACCTTGATTGGTTTTGACACCAATCTCACAACAAATTTAGCACCTCATTTCCCGGCCCGATCAAATATTCCACCTCGATTATCTCCCAGCCACCGAGACAAGGCCTTTTGCATCCAAACGGGCGGAAAACACCTTCGCCGGACGTCAGACTCAATCATGTTCACGCTCCAATCTATTTGCAAGGAAAAGGAGGGGAGGGAAATGGATGGCAGGGCAGAGAGGTGGGATTTGGGGGGCAGAGACCAGCGAACAAGGAGGAGGGGGGTCCAATATGAAACCTTAGTGGGTTTCACTAGCTGCAATGTGAAGTCATTTTATCAATTTTTTCTTTCCAATGCAAGAAAATCACAAGATTTTTGAAACCTATTCGCAATTCGGAGCATACGCACACAACATGGTTGTTTTGCATTCAAAAATAACAAGAACTGTTTTCTATGCAGGAAAGAGCAGTTTTTGCGCGGAAAATAATAGTTCTGCAGGGAAAATGCAACTTCTGGCGAAGAGAATGTTGCATCATGAACACACACACACACACACACAAATGAGCGTATTGTGAATATTCTCATCATCTCAGAATTCTTCTTGACAGGGTTTCACAAGTGCAGGGTTGTTGTAGCAATCCCAAATCAATCCATGGACTTTCAAACCCACCCAGCTCTCCTTGTGGCTTCAGACCCTATAGGGCTGGCATGCCCACCGAAAGGTAACCCGGTTTTCCATGGGACATGAAGAGTTCTTAGCCTAATCCAGACACCGTCAGCATGTCCAGAGGAGGGCCACCAAAATGGTGAAGGGTCTGGAAACCATGACGCCCAATGAGAAGCGACTTAGGAAGCTTGGGATGTTTAGCTTGGAGAAGAGATGGTTAAGAGGCGATAGGATGCCCTGTTTAAATATTTGAAGGGGTGTCGTATTGAGGAGGGAGCAAGCTTGTTTTCTGCTGCTACAGAGAATAGGACACAATGGAGCAATGGATGCAAGCGCCAGGAAAAGAGATTCCACCGCAACATGAGGAGGAACTTCCCAACAGTAAGAGCTGTTCAACAGTTGAAGACGCTGCTCTTCCATAAGTCTATGATCATGCCAACTCTGCAAACCCAGGTAAAAATACGTGGATGTAAGGCTTGGCCAGTTTCACAAGCTGTCAGTGTTTCTCAATATTCAAATCTCAAGAAGTCCCCATTGATTCTCTCGAATTCACCTCCGGCAGGAAAATGGGTATCTGACTTAGAATCACAGCGTTGGAAGGATGCAGAAAGGCCATGTAGTCCTACCCTGTGTAGCCATGCAAGAATACACAACTAAACCACACACTCCTGAGAGATGGTTGTCTTTAAACAGTTTGGTCAGCCAACAAGGGAGAGCGCATCACCTTGTGAAGGAGGGACACACTCCTCGAGTTGGATGGGACCCCAAGGATCATCCAGCCTTACCCCTTTTAGCCATGGAAGAATATGCAGCTCAAACACCCCCAAGAAATGGCTATCCAACCTCTGTTTAAAGCCAACAACCAACAAAGAAGCACCCCACCAGTTTCTGGGGAGTCACAGCATCCTAGAGCTGGAAAGGACCCCAAAGCGCCATCTAATCCAATGCACAACTAAAGCACTCCCATTAGATGGTCATCTTGCCATTCTGTTTAAAACTGGCCCAATTCTTCCTCTCCTATTTGGCTGAATTACTTTGCAATCCCAGCAACAAAAGGCCTCTGGATCAAACAGTGCAACCTCCATACGTCAAACCCCTGCCATATTCATCACCCGAATCAATTAAAAGAGAAAGAAAACACAAGGCACTTCCACATTCCTCATCCTCAGCTCCTCTGCAGCAATATCCTAAGATGGAGGAGAGGGGATGGGAGGCGATGGGAAAACACATCTCCGGCCGCTTTGCCGGCCCTTCGGGGAGGAAACCATAATTAGTCCAGGAAAAAAGAAACCATATGAACATTTTTCAATTAAAATTGTGCTGGGCAGAGACATAAATACAGGAACGGTTTGACACAGCGGAATTGGCTGGTGCTATTCCTTCTTGGCGTGTCCTAAGTATCTCCCCTTATAACAAACAACATTACGGTTATCATTATTACCTCCAAAAAGCCCCAACCCAACCTGGGGCTCCAAAAAGCCAAGGTATAAATTCCATCGTAATCTCCCCACCTACAAATTATATTATTTGGGATGCTTGCAAAAGATGGCCATAAAAGAAGAAACGGCGAGCGAAGGAAGACGGCGGGGAGGAAGGGGGAGAGAAAGCCCAGATCTGGAAATAAATGAATAGTTTTACTGCGTTATAGCAAACAGCTCAATTTGTCTGGAGAGAGCGAATGAGAGAGATAAAAGAGAGGAACGGCTCGTAAGAAAAAGGAGAGGCAGATAAACTTCTGGGAAGGCGGTAGAAATATCGGGCCGAAATCAGATAAAGCGAGGGAACGGTGCCTCCAAAGAGGGGGGGGCATGCTGTTGCGGATCACATGGGATGGAAACCTTGGCTTATTTTGATCTCGTACGCCATGACGAATGCTTTCCAAAGTTGTCATCTTGCCAGCCAAAACTTTCCCATAACCATTGGATAAACCCAAATGTGAGAGAGGTGGCTCCATTGAGAAAGCTGAGCAGACCCAGCTCTCTGCACATGCTCAAAGGCATTGCACAGTTGCTTTTTCCACCCATCCCCGAGCAAAGCCTAGATTATGTATGTATTCGTTATGTATGTGTCATGTATCCTATTGTAACCCGCCTTGATCCTTCTGGAAAGGCGGGATATAAATAAAATCTATTATTACTTATTATTGATTATCAAAATCCTTGTCCCTGGAGGGATCATGCATCTGACAAGACTCTTTCACCAAACGCTATTGGATTTCCCTTTTGGCAGTCGGATGGCACAGCAGTTGAAGGCCAAGGGGTCGCCGGATAAACCAAACTGTCTCTGAAGATGCCAAAGCCACAAATGCTGGCGAAATGTCAGAAATAAACTCTTCTAGGACATGGCCTCAGAGCCTGAAAAACCCACAGAAAACTATGGATACGGGACATGAAAGCCTTCGACTTCACAAACCAAATCATAATTTGGCAAACAAGTTGTGGGGCTGGAATCCCAAAAGAAGAGAGTTACCTTGTCCCCCACCACAATCTTGGCTTTGGAGAGGGGATGGTTTCATGGAGTGGGGGGACCAAAAGGAGATATTGAAAGCGGTGCCTAGTGTAGGGTTTGGCACGAGGGGGTTAACCGCCATCTCCAAGCCCCCATGCACAGGAATCCCCTCTCTTCTGCCCAAACCAACACACCATCATTCTTTCCCCTCCAACTCTTTTATACGTCGGAGACATGAGGAATCCAATTATCTCGCAAGCCCAACAACGAAGGGGGCCTCTCCTCTTCTTCTATGGGGGACGCCAGCCGTGGAGATACCACCTTCTTCCCCGCCATTCCCGCCCCTCCTTCCAAAGCTGGCAACGGCTCCTGGTTTTGTGTGCCAACAATCTGCAAACATAGAGGGAGAATGAAGGAATGTCAAGGCCTGGCACCCAGCCGAGGAGGAGGAGGGATAGACAGCGGGGTCCTTGCAAAATTCACAGGAAGAGTTTATAGAGAGAAGGGAAACTAAATGCACACACATATATATACACACACAAACACAAAACACACCAGTCTGCCACCCCCTTTTTTTCCTGTGGCTCATTATTGTAATGCTTCCACCTGCCTGGCTCTGTCACTTTAGGGGAAAGGAAGCCACTTGATGCAAAGGGAGAAAGTGTGCACCCGCCCTTCTACGTTCATGTGTACACACACATACACATACACACACATCCATAGAGTTCCTCTTTTTTGGCAGTTTAATCCCCCTGAAAGGACTCAGCCAGGCAGAAAGACAAAAAGAGTTGCAGGGCTGGCTGGGAAAGAATTGGAAGAGCGGAGAGGGGGGAAAAAGAAAGGGAGGAAGGGAGGAAGTCTGGTGCATGTCTACAGTGTGCATCATCATCACCATCACCATAGTTATTATTACTATTTATTTTTTCCTGTCTGAGATGACAAGACTACTTATTTAAAGTTAGATACAGCTCAAACTTTTGCCCCATGCAAAAGTTAAAAATGTACTTGCCCCTCCATATTCACTAGGGTTAGGGGCACAAGACCCCTGTGGATAACAAAAACACCCTGTTTTGACCTGAGAGGACACCTCTCTAGGAATCTCTAGGTACACTGAACCATCAGAGAGCAAAGTTATCACTATCTCAGCCACCTGTGTGGACAATTTTGGATTCTGGGGTATTTCAGATTTCGGGATTCCTGATAAGGGAGACTTGACCTGGACCTGCAAAAGGGTGCCTGCTCTTCTCTAACTCCCCTTCCCTGGCAGAGAGGGCATCCCAAAGTCTGCTTATGGAGTTGTCCTTCTGCAAAGCAGAAGCTGCCAAAGGCAGGAGGGATACACAGCGCATGGCAAACGAAATGGGTGCCAAGCCATTGCCAAGTGCCCACAGATCTCAAGAGTTCAGAAAGCAGCTGGCAAGAGGAGCAGCTCACTAGCCAAGTCCTAGTTGGCACACAAGCTCTGAAGGAAACACCTTTTCCTACAGTGAAATCCAGCACTGGCAGGTTCTGGTGGACTTGGGTGCCAATGGCTGACCTCTCCAAAGTGCCCAGTTCATCAAGTCTCAGGGAGGCCTGGATGGAAAATCTTCATCCCTGGATGTAAAGAGAGACAAAACTTGGACACCTCTGTGAACCAAAAACTGGGACAGTTGCTCATTTGGTCTGTGAATGACACAATGCTGGTGGGGTGGATGTACACATGCTTCTGGGTGTGTTTGCACACCAGTTACATGCGGTATCGACACCCAACATCCCCCAGGAAGAGAACTAGTTCATTATGAGACAGTGGTTTTAGTGTTGGTCTACAACAACTTTGGAGTCCAGGGTTAAATTCCCAACTTAGCCATGAAACCCACCTTGACCAAGTCACACTCTCTCAGCCTCCAGGGAAGGCAAAGACAAACCTCCTCTGAACCAATCAGAAACAACTTTAAGGCACACAACAAGAACCAACTCACTATGTGGTTCTCTCTGGTTCTCCATCACACACAGGTATGCTGGAAGGAACCATTGTTAAGCAGACATTAGTGCGCAAAAGCTTTCAGCAGAGAGCTTGGCACTGGGTCCAGATGGGCAGCTTTACTGAAGATGCACCATGGATGGGCACCATGCATATAAAGCTGAAGATGCACCATGGCTAGGCACTATGTGCAATGCATGCAAAGTGTGCATAAGCCATGCCCATTTTCCACAGCAGTCTTGGCTTGGATGTGGGGGGGGACATGAGGCATTAAATGGACTCTTGGATGCCTCTCTCTCTCTCCTCTGCCCTCCAACACCCACGAGTTCCCCATTATCTCATCTTCCCCTGTGTCCACCCACTCGGCAGGCGGGCACTAAGCTCCAAGGTGGCTGTTTGCATGCCAAGGCACTGGAAAAGTAGGTCACCAGCTACCAGCCAAACACAACACCCTGCCAAAAAGAAAACCACCACCACTCACTCAGAGGACAGAAACTGAGGCAAGGATGGAAAACTAAACTCGCTTGCCAAAGGGATACCCAGCTGGTCCCATTGAGAGATCTGGGGATAATAAACCGGGATGCCAAGCCCGGGCAGAGGGGGAGTCTGTAGCCCCGCGGCAGATGGCATGGCCACCACGAGGTTCTTGGGTCATCGCGAGGCCCTGCAGGTGCAAGAGTCGGGCGTCCGGAGCAGCGGGTGGCTTCTTGGCGGAGACGCACAATGTCATGCCTCCTTACCAGACAAAGGGCAAACCAGCAAGCGCCGGCCGAGACGCTCACCAAACTTTCAGGGCAGCTGCAAAACTCTAGTTCCTCCATGCGCTCTCCCTTGTGGATGGGGCAAGGAGGGAACAAAATCGGAGCCACCTCCTCCTGGCTTCTCATGGCCATTTTGTCACTCACACACACACATCCCAGGAAGGGAAGCGAAAGGAATCAAAGCTAGGAAAGTGGCAAGCAAACACCCATGGGACTGCTTTCATGCCCTCCCCCGTTTTGGTGGTGACAGACAGATGTGGTCAGCACACGGTGCAGGAGTGTGGGACAGATCAAGGTGGAATAATAAAGGCCAACAGGCCCAGATCTTGCCAAACACCAGTTCTAAACCTAAGGCTGGGCTCAGATGTTGTTATTGTTACTTTCCTGCAGCATAATAAAGCCTAACTGGCCAAGATATCATCAGGCGACAGCTCTGAACTGAAGCCTGGCCTCAAATGGTTTGTTGTTATGTTCCTGTTGCCAGTCTTCAGTAGTATCTACTCTTCCATTGCAACCTGGAACAACAGCAGCAACCTGTTGTTGCTCTCCTGGTGTTACTCTTAGGCAATGACACTGTTTCCAAAGAGTTATTTACCCAAATTACAGTTGCCCATTTGAACTCAAGTTTGAAATTTCACGCATATCCAAGCCCATAGGCTTGAATGGGGCACATGCATGCAGGGCACATGCCCCATTAAGATACACACACACACACACACACACACACACAGATTAATAGTGGCCACACCTCCGTGGATTTCCAAATCCGCACATTTCAAGTCCATGGACTTGGAGGGACGACTGTATACATACTGGGAGAACTGGGAGCCAAACCAATAAAGCTGCTCATGGCTTCCTAAAGCTGACTGTTGGATAATGGTGCTGCTCCTGTTGGATCCTAGCAGCTCTGGGGCTCAGGGCTGCTCTGTTCTTCCACATTCAGCTTGGGGAAGGCTTATCCAGTTCGTGAATGGGGCTCCCAGTTTCCCCAGCCTGCCGCGCAGGGACTCTCGAACCTAACAGACCAGCTATTTCTGTGCATCTCTCTCTCTCTCTCCGACTCCTTCTCCCACCAGCTGCCTTCAGGGAAAATCCTGCCCTGGCTGCTGTGAAAAGAAGTCTCCTCGCCTGCTAACTGCAGAAGTAATGGGGAGGAGGAGGAGGGAAGAGAGCAGATCCAGAGCCGAACCAAGTGAGTTTGGCTCCAAGGGGATACCTGCCCCTGTCTCTGCAGGGCTGGCTTTCAAATCAACCGACCTCCATCCTTCCAAAGATGGTTTCCCTTCACGGATTCCTCTCCTTTGCGACTTTCTCATGTTTCGTCCCTCTGTGACTGAACGTCAAGGCTGTCAAGCCACACCAAGGAGGCAGTTTTGCCCCGGTGATGCTTCCATTGTCATCCCACATCCTTCTCAAATTGGACAGCTTATCCTTAGATGTGCTCACATACTACCACACAAAGCCATCTCTCGTTCCTTCAGTCTCTATGGCCCAGGATCCTATAGCAAAAGGATGGGGTCACCTATGTCCAGAACTAGGCCCAAGAGGGCAACCTGACACCAGCTTTAGACCGCCTAAATGTCAGAAAACGAAAATGGGGGTAAAAGAGAAAGAGAGGGAGAGATACCAAAGGTCTCTTTGGGAAATTAACTTCCCATATCACCTCTCCGCCTTGCTCCATGAAGGCTGGTTCGCTTGCAGATTTGGGATGCAGGAGTCACAGTTCTGTGAATCCTCCGCCGCACCGCCTGCGCTTTCCTCTCCTGCGCTTCCCTCTCCCTGCGAGAGCTATTAGGCAGTGCCAGACAATTAAGAGCCGTGCACGTTTGACGCCGAGAGGCGAGTTCCGAGTGGAAAATAATATCCGAACTTTGGAAAGAGAGGAGGAGATGCTTTGCATTTATATAACATCTTCACGGTGAGGAGGAATTTTTCTTTTCCCCCTTTTCTTTCCTTTTTAAAAAAGTGAAGCTGCTGAAAAAGGGAAAGAAAAGCGTGTGATGTTGGGTAGCAATATGGGCACCTTCTGTGCAGGTCGAGGCGGCAGAGGATCCTGGGTATCCATTTGCAAGGGGAACGTGAATATTTGGGGATGGGTGTTTTTTTTGCCCCTGGAAAATGAAGCAATTTAAATACAAACCCAGCTCTGGCACCTCTCACACTGCTTCCCATCCACCAAAGCCAGACCCCAGCCTTTCCCTAACTGGGTGAAGGACGCTCTAGTTCAGTTGGACTATAACTCCTATCCTTCCTAGCTAGCATGCTGTAGTTCAGAGTGGGCATAGTCCCTAAGCCCCCAGACCCCTTCCCAACCTTACCAGGCAAAAAACGGTGAATAACAGCTCAAAGACCTGGCATTGTGTAGCAGTCTGAGTGTTGGGTTACAACTCTGGAGGCCAGGGTTCAATTCCCTGCTTGGCCATGAAATGCATTCGGTGACCATGGGAAAGTCACACTCTCTCAGCCTCAAGGGAAGGCAATGGGAAACCACCTCTGGACTGACCTTGCCAAGAAAACTCCACAATAGGTTTGTCTTTGGAAATGTCTTGAAGGCACACAACATCAACCTCAGTTTTTTGGAGCTTCATGTAGCTCCTTGGAGGTCCCAAGGTCCAAGATGGAACTCATCCCAAGTAAAAGCAAAGGGGACCCCACAACTAAAGACCCCATAGCTAGGAATGACCTTACTAGCCGAGCAAAGGATCAGAGGAGGAGTGACCTTGTTAGTCGAGCAAAGGATCAGAGGACTTCTTCTACCTTTTGGGCATAAGCTCCAGACTGCTGACCACACAGAGCAAGTTCACAAGGCCAGAAAGAGAGAGAGGCAGAACGGGCCCAGGCCTGCCGAAATTGGTCCTTTCCTCTTTCTCCTCTTCTTTCCCTTTCCTTTTGAAAGAGATCCAGGTACAAAGGTTGCCACATCTTGTCTGCCAAAGCTCCTTTGAAGGCATTGCACATGAATTTGCAAGGCATGACTCCTGACCCAGAGGAGACACACGCCTAAAGGGCCCAGGCCTGCCTCAACAGCTGTGGAATCCTCCAGATATACTTAGATTATGACGCCCATCATCCCCATGCTTGCGGAAATGGGGGCACATAGTCAATGCTTCTGCAGAGGTTGGATACCCCCATGAATATAATACCATGGAATTCAGTTATAAAGCGGTCCGCGGCCACATTGCCGCAAAGCCTGAACTGTTTCGGCAGCATTATTAATAAAACACTCCCCCTAAAAGTTAATATTTCATCAAGCCATTCTGCACATTTCAATGTTTAATACCTGCCTTTTCATTGTCGCACCACGCATCTCATTCCCAGACTAACTAAAAAAGCTTTCAAGAGCTCCACATTCGGCAGTCAAGCGGCAAGATCCCAGATCTGGGTTTTCCCCCCTCCAAAGCTGGCTGTGGAGCGACGAAGTAGGAGCCCAGAGTATATTTTTCCACTGTTATATATTTTCAGCAACAACCACAAGCTTGTCAAAACACTGCTCCTCTTCTAAGACCCTGAGGGGAAAAAACCGAGGAGGGAGTAGAAAATTTGGGGGCAAGGGAAGTTGAGTGTTGAAGAAGCAAGCCTTTTTTTCTTAGATGAAACTGTAAAGGCTGCTTGCCTCTTTGGCAACTATGCAAACAGCTTTCCCTATCTTGGCTCCTATCAACTTAGCTTCATAGAGTAAGAGCTCCATCTTCTGCCATCCAGGAATACACAACTACAGCCCTCCTGAAAGGCGCCCATCCGACATCTGCTTAAAAGCTTCCAAAGACAGAGAGTCTGCCACCTTCCAAGAAAGCCCATTCCTCACCTTGGACAAAGCCAGATGTTGCCCACACTCCCACCTTGCCCCAAAATGGGGTCTTAGTGATAGTTTTTGTCTATCTCTGGGTCAAGGGAGAAGGTGCTCCACCACCTCCTTCAAGGCAGCCACCTTTGCTGGACTCACCCCATCAACCCACTTCTGCTCAGTGGTCCCCAAACTATGATTCTCCAGATGTTTCAGGTCCATCTCGCAGAATTCATGACTGCTGGCCAAGCTGGCTCCCAATGTATTAAGGACTGGTTTAAACATACCCTTTCTATGCTTCTGGATCCCAATGTGAATTCTAAATCAACTCAGACAGTGCCAACCGTTTCCTCCAAATGGTGCCAACCTACAAATGGGACTTGTCACTTCCACTTTACCATGCCATGTGAGGCTTAAAGAGGGGGACATCCAACGTGGCACATTTCCCCCCAAGTCCAGTTAGGAATGACTGTCATGAGGTTGGACTGGATGACCACTTGGTCTCTCTTCTAACTCCACCGTTCTACGGACCAGAGGCATTCACCTAGATTTGGACTCCGCATCCAGGAACTGATGCTCCAACAGGCCTGTCCTAAACTGGACACAGGCCACTGTCCTACACATCCCAGACCATGGACCCTGACCACTTCTTGATTTAGGAAGATACACAACTGCATTGGGGTGTGTGTGTGTGTGTGTGTATTTCCCCCGTCTTCGGAGTCTCTTTGTCCTCATTGCCTCCTTTTCTTTCTCTCCTTGGGAGGAATCTTTCTTTCAGTGGCTGTCAGGAGCCCAGAGGAGGGCTGTTTATTGGCTGCAGTTTAATTAATTTGCACACTATTCCTGGTTAGGAACAATGGCTAATTAAGATTTTTTCTCTCTCTCTCTCTCCTTCTCCTTCCTTGAGAAAAGGGGGATGGGAGGGGAGCATCTGTAATCATTAATGGAAGACAATCCTTCCCCAAAAGGCTGGCAGGCGCCCATCACAATTGCTTGGCTGGCTCCTCTCCTTCCCTCCCTTCTTTTAAACACAGGAGTCTTAATGAGATGTCTTTTAATAATACAATTATCTTTCCAAGCCAGTGCAGGATGGGCAGATGCTGGCTCGGCTTTGGCAGGCTGCTTTTCGGGGCAAGCTGTGCGGAGAGGAAAACTGTGTCAACAGCACAATCGATGCCATCCCCTCCCATCATCCCCACATTTAGCTGCCGGGTCGATAGCTTTAATCCATCGGCCAGGCCACAATCCTGCAACCGTGCAAAAGGAGGGCAACTGCGCCTCCACAAACACATCATTCCTTTCTTTATATCCCTTTACAAAGACAAATAAGTTCCTTTCTACAGACTGCCTTTCCCCGCCTCCTCCTCTTTCTGGATGGCTCTTTTAGCAGCATCAGCAGGGAAGGCGAAGAAGGGATGGAGGAAACGCAGGCTTTGGGGTGTCGGGTTGCAGCAGTAAACAATGCAAAACAGCTTAAGTTGCAAAAGAATGGGGTTGTACTCAAGCGGATGTTTACCACTGCTTGGGGTGGTAAACCCATCCCTGTTACTTTTGTTACGTTTACGCATTCTACATTGGCCCCCGCTTCTATTACCATAGTATTTACATCCTCCCTGTCGATTTGGTTCTGCAGTTGTGCGCTTTGCTGCATTCCTTGGATTTTGACAGGCAGGAGCCATTAGCTTTACAAAAAACCTGCACCGACGGAAACATATGACTATTATTTCTAGAAAGACAGATAGATGAATGAACAGATGAATAGATGGAGGCAGAGATGGATGGATGGATGGATGGATGGATGGATGGATGCTAGATAGATAGAGAGACAGAGGGAGGAAGGGATGGATGGTAGACAGAGAAATAGATAGAGAGACAGAGGGATGGATGGATGGATGGATAAATGGATGGATGGGTGGATGATAGGCAAAGAGATAGAGAGACAGAGGGAGGGAGGGAGGGAGGGAGGGAGGGAGGGATAGATGAATGGATGGGAGGATGGATGGATAGACAGAGAGATAGATAGATAGATAGATAGATAGATAGATAGATAGATAGATAGATAGATAAGATAGACAGAAGAAGAGAGACAGACAGAGGGAGGGAGGGAGGGATGGGTGGTAGATAGATAGGGAGAGAGAGGAAGATAGATAGAAAGAGGGAGGGAGGGATGATAGACAGATAGAGATAGAAGGAGGGAAGGATGAATGGATGGATAGACAGACAGACAGGCAGATGCCATCTCTTGTTTTTTAAGCTTCCTTGTGTGGGTTTTATTATAAGGACTATCACACTGAGATGAGAATTCAATACAAGAACATGAACAACTTGTGGGCCGAGGAAGGCTGGGCGGTCATTTGTTTTATAGCCCTGTTTTTGCAGAGAGATATTTCCAGGAGGCCAGAGCTTTCCCAAAACCAATTCCCTGCTTGCGCTTGGATCAGGAGAGCGCTCCTTTTTAGGGTTAACTTACAGGGGGAAGAGGGAAAGGAATCTGGCCTTTGCAAACATTCCTCTGCAGGGCTGCCTTTTTCCCCTTCTTCTTCTTCTTTTTGTGGGAAAGGGTCATTCCCGGCATTATTTGCCATTAAAATAACCCCGTCCAGAAAATTCTGGAGATGAGAAACAGACCTTGGCTTTGCTCTCTCTCCTCCCCATCGCTCTCCGCTTTGGGTCTTGTGGTTGCAAACCCTGCCATGAGTCTACAGGCCTGGAATCTGAAGAATTTCCTGTCAAGACTCTGGAAGAGCAGAAAAAGAGAGAGAAAAAGGAGGAAAAGAAAAGGGAAAGGGGGGAGGCAACCCTCCTCAGCCTTTCGCCTTTCAGCTTCCCAAGTCTCCACTCTCCCCCAAAAAACAAAATGCTAAATAACAACAGCAATGTTGCATAGTCTGCATTTGCAAACTCCGCTTAACTGGAAAGTGGGGGAAGGTTTGAAACCCAGAGGAGAGAGAAACACATCTGCGCACACAGAGACTGCAATATTTTTGGAGGGGGGTCAGAGTAGACAGTCCCAAAGGCAGCTGCCTCCAGCCAAGTTACTTTTACATCCTCCTCCTCCTTTCTCCCTTTGCAAAGCTCAGCACATCTGTCCCGAATTCACTGGGGAAGGAGGCCAAACCACGGTTCTCCCAGCAAGGAATCTACTGGAACCAAAAGGTCCGGGTCAGATAGATTATGGCAGCCAAGAGGACTATGGGGTGGGCACATATGGGGCACATCCAGCCACAATTTAGGCCCCAGGGGCTTTTTTGCAGTCCTTGACTCCTCTGGGGGGAATATAAATAAAAGAGGAAGAAGAGGAAGGAAGGAAGGAAGGAAGGAAGGAAGGAAGGAAGGAAGGAGAAATTCTGAGACCTACAAATTTGAGATTCGTTGCAAACAACTGTGGATAAAAAGCAAAGCAAAGGGACTCTTGGAGCAATTCCAAATGGACTTGTGAAACGTTTGGATAAAGAGCTCCCATAGACAGGATCACAAGAAAACAGTTACAAAAAGTGCCACAAATGATCCAATGGGACCCTCCCTGACTCCTAGATCCTTGGAGAGAATCATGGCTAGCCCTAAACTCCCATCAGTAATATGTGGAAGATGTGGACCCGACCGATGGTGGATGATGATGGCGATGACAACCACCACAACTACAACAACAACAGCTGCCTTTGGTGGTGGCGCAAGACGGACTGGAAAGTTCCCCCTCGGTTTCACAACCCCCATTTCGTCACCAAATGCCTTGCAGCCACATCAGTTTCACTCAAACCCAAACACCCCTTCGGACCACCTTCCCATGCATTCCACGCTTGCCAAGCTGCCTTGAGGGATTATGGGAGTTGTAGTCCAAAAAAAAGGAACCTTTCCCAGCCTTGGCAGGGTCTCAGATACAATTCATGGCATCTCCTGTTGGCAGAATCCAAGGAGACAGATTTCTAGAAATATCTCTGTCTATCTATAGATATCTCTTCCAACCCTAACCCTCAGCAAGATCAAACCATCAAGCCAGGTATGGTCTACTGAGGACAACCAAAGTCAGGGTCCCAGATACAATTCATGGCATCTCTTGTTTTGCATTGGAGGAGCTACAAAGGCCTAGTAGAGTATCCTCTCTAGGAATCTCTAGGTCTTTCAGTGCAACTTTTGGTTACAGCTGACCATAGTGTTGCACTGGAGGATCTAGATATTCCTAGAGAGAACATATTAATCAAACCCATGAGTAATCTAATCCACAAATATCAAAGCCGCAAATATGGAGGGATGAGTGTATTTCTTCTAACCCTAACATCCAGCAAGAGTCAACCATGGTGGGTCCCATCAAGCCAGGCAGGGTCTACCAAGGACAACCAAAGCCACCACAACCTGCCTCTACTGCTTAGTTTACTACTCCTAAACACAGAGGATCCACCATGCAACAGCCAACTTTTTCGTGGCCAGGGAAGTGAATTTTGGAGAGACAGATCTATGACAGCGGTTCTCAGCCTTTGGGTCACAACTCCTTTCACAGGGGTCACCTAAGACCATTGGAAAACACATATTTCTGATGGTCTTAGGAACCAAGACCATGGGTTGGGGGTCACCACAACATGAGGCACTGTATTAAAGGTCATTGCATTAGGAAGGTTGAGAACCACTGATCTATGGCATTCTCTGGAAAGCCAAGTTTCCAGAAGGACACGAGGCGGATCGGGGCCCCTTCCCGCAGCAACCGAAGCGACGCCCCTTACAGGGAGTCCTTCGCTTTGTGGTTCAGTTGGGGGTCCAAGGAAGGGAAGAGGAGGGAAATGGCAGCAGACTGGACTTTGAGGGTCAGGTTCGTCCCCCAAGAACGCTCCAGACCTGGGAAGCCCCCCCCGTCTGCGCCTCAATTATCTCTGAATGGCCTTTTTGTTCCAGCCTTTAAACATTTCCTCTGATTGGGTTGTTTCCTCCACTACGTCACACTCTCTCGCACACTCACACACACACCCTATCTCCTTTTCTTTGGCGTTTCTATGGAAACCCCTCCAGGCGCACAACTGTTCGCTCGTTTTTGCCATAAAAGTTGGATAGGGATAGTTCAATCCTCCGCCCGACTGTCCCTCCTCCTCCTCTCCCCAATCCCTCTTTTCTTCTCCTCCTCCGGCGCCGTCTTCTCCACACACCCCTCCTTTCCTGCAACCACAATTGGAGTCTAATTGCATCCTTGCACAATCACACTCACAAACACACACCAGGAGACCTCAGGGCCATGCCTACGTTTCTGGAAGGACCCTGTTTTGCAAACGTCCCAGGAAAGAAAGGAGAGAGAGAGAAACAAAAGGAAGGGAAAAAGAACATGCAAATTCATACACATTAACTTTCAGCAGAAGTCGGGCAAATAAAAAGTCAAGAGGGCACTTTGCTCGCCTTACCTCCAAAATTACTCAGTAATAGTAGCAACATAGAACGCACACAATTTTGTTGATTTCCCCCCAAAGGCTGACTCTGAAAGCATATCTACCAAGCCAGACTAAAGCCAATGCGGAGTGAAGGAGTGTATGCCTTCGCTCTTTATTGGCTTTGCAAAGGAAGCAAATGGTTAGAAAGAAACAGGAGAACCCCAAAAGTCTTGAGGTGGAAGGAGAGGCACTTTTACACACACACAACTTTAGCAACAACAATAGCACAAAGCACCTATACCCACTTTCACTGTTATTTTTTCCCTGCCAGGACTCTATATTGTTGTTGTTAGCTTCCAAGTTGACCTCAACGCATGGCGGCCCTATGAAGGATAGACTTCCAAGTCATGCCATCATCCACAGGTTTAGCAGACCCAGGGCAGCCATTGTGGTTTCTTTGATGGAGTCTCTCCACCTGGAATGGGGTCTTCCTCTTTTCCGTCCTCTTACCAAGCATCATTGTCATTTCTAGGGGGATTCATGTCTCCCTACTTGTCCAACCAAAATGAAGCCAATGCTGAGACCAGGGCTTCCGGCCCAGCTCCATCACAAAACTCACCTTGGGCAAGTCACACTCTTTCAGCCTCAGAGGAAAGCTATGGCAAACCCTCTCTGAACAAATCTTGCAAGAAAACCCCATGATAAGTTGACTTCGGGGTCGTCGCATGTTGGAAACGAAGGCACACGATGCAGAAGTTGGAGGGGCACCTTTTGGGAGTGCTTGAGTTTCCTGCAGGGCCTTAGAACCCCCTTCCAATTCTAGGATTTGCTAACTCTGAACGATCTGAAGGCACACGATGCAGAAATTGGAAGGGCATCATCTTCAACTTCTGCAACAAGAAGTATGACAATTGGGATGCCACAACCGAGAAGACCCTGCTCCCATCTGCTCCCTTACATACCCACAAGAAGGGTCCCATAGCAAACCTTGGTTCATAAGCAGCCATAGAGGAGTTTGCTCAGGCGCAACACCCACCTGGCTGCTATTTTTCCTCTTCTGTCCCTCCTTCCTCCCACCGGCTTCCGCTACCTTGGCTCCCCTTCCTCCCTGGTCTCCTTCCCACCCATCATCACCATCATCATCATCACCATCACCTCCTCCTCCTCCTCGACAGTTGCAAGCTGAGAGCGAGAGGTTATGAAAATGAGCAGCCTGGCTCTGGGGACTCTAATTATCGGCTAAGTGTGAAAGCCAGAGTGATTAATTAAGAGATAATAAAAAGAAAAGGAGGCTAGAGAGGGAATAACAGCTGCTTTGATGATAAAACCTGAGGTAAGCCGAGCAATTAGGGGGAATCTTTATGAAGAGGGAGCTATAATCCCCCCCAGAAACCATCGCCAGAGAAGGGGGAGAGAAGGAGCCTGACACAAAAGGGGTGGAGAAGTGTGCACATACACACATACACTATGCACACACACGCACACCAGGAAGAAGGATGCAAATATAATCGCTCCACCCAAAATTTAGGGGAAAGAACGCTTCCTCACTGAAGAACAGAAGGGTTTTTGTTTCAGCTGCACAGATAAAGTCCCAAGTTGGGCACAAGTTGGAGTCCAAATGCTGTCTAGAATCACAAAATCTTTAAAGAGATCTATGGAGCAGCAGAAAGCAAGCTTGCACCATCTTCCACATGGCATCCCTCCAGATATTTCAAGACGGCTCCATTGTATCACTTCTCCATCTTCTTTTCTACAAAAGCCATTCTTCATAAGGTTGTTGGTCTCCAGGCCTTTGACCATCTTGGCTGTCCTTCTCTGGACACCGTCCAGATTGTGCAAATCCTTTTTGGATGGTGCTGCCCAGAGCTGGACACAGGAATACTCCAGTTGAGGCCTGGCCAAAGCAGAATAGAGTGGCATTATCATTTCCCTTAACCTGGAGACAACCCAGAATTGCATTGGCTATTTTTGGCCGCTGCACCACAATATTGACCCATAGTCAGCTTGTGGTCAACCAAGACCACTGGCACTTTTTCAAGAGTCCCGATTTCAAGCCAAGTGTCACCTGTCTGACCTGTTTTCCTTGGAGAAACTTGAAGGAGGGAGAGAAAGAGACAGAGAAAGAGAATGGAAAAGGTGGCATCATAGGGGACTGTGCAAAAGCTGACCTGGCTAAATGCTCTTTTTGGATTACAACATCTCAGACGCACTCCCAAAATGTACAGCAGTTGCTGCTGCTGCTGGCATTGTCATTTTCACAGGTTTCCCATCCAGCTGGTCCTTCTGAGCATCATGCCTGGCTTTTTTCCTCCTACTGCAAGAATGAATTAAGCTATTCTCCAACCCACTGGTGAATTATCTACATAATCGTGATTGCTCATCTTTTGTGTTTAAGAAACCAGCTCAGAAGAGCTTCCCAATTCCCTACCTGCTTGCACTGTGCGTACGTGCGTAAAATTAGGAAAATTATACCCCACACAGGCCAAAAGAGAGCCTCTGCACCAACGCAACCATCAAAAAATAGTATGACAAGACAGGATTGTCTCAGGCCAAAACCTGAGATGGAGAGAAAATGGCCTCTGGGGATGCCATTAAGCATTGTGCATTAGGTACCAACCACAGGGACTCACAACTTGCCATTCAAACACACACACATATATAAAGAGGAAGAATATTTTCCTATTTGGAAATTAAAGACAGAGATCTTACCCGAAGGGGCTGTTCGCAGGTTATGATGAAGTGAAAGGATGATTCCTTCTCATTTACTTAAGGAAGCGGTAAATGGAATATTTCATCTAACCTGCGTGGTTCTAGCTAGATTACAGCGATTCCCAAACTTTGGTCCTCTGAGTGTTTTGGACTTCAGCTCCCAGAATTCCTGACTGTTGACCAAGATGTCTGGGGTTGCTGGGAGCTAAAGTCCAAAACACCTGGAAGACCAAAGTATGGGAATCTCTGAGCTAGAAGGTGGTTCCAGAGCAGAGTGAAGGGGGAAACTAAGCAAGGAAATGCATATTCCTCCATGGCAGAAGGGTCTGGGTGAACCTTGGGGTCTCTTCCAACTCTAGGATTCGACAAAGACCAATTGGAGATTATTTGCCGGTTGCACCAACAAATCAACGAAGCCTTGCAAATGGTACGAAGCTGCTCCTCTAAAGTTGAGCTGAAGACATACATCCAGCCCTTTCCTCTTGCCTGGAGCAAATTCTCTGCCAAAAGTGGGAGAATTTGCACCCTTGTTCCCTGCCTGGAGGTGACCCACAAAAACCGGAGGCTCAGAAATCTGACAACCTTAACCCCAGAGTGGCTATAACGTCTGGGCACAGGGCTAGCTAACTCTATTTCATGTGGCGCTGTGCCACCGTGACCACACTGGATTGTGTCCTTTGCCGCCTGAAGTTATCTCCTCCCTGCAGCCGGATGGACCCAGAAGCAAAAATTAAAGGTTGCATGTGGTGAAGATGGAGCCGGGAGGATACTGACTGAGAGCAGCTAAGAAGGCAAGGCATAAGCGGCAAGAAAATTGCCTGGACTTGGAAAGAGGAGCATACGCTTCGGTGTGGCAACCCCAACCGCGGCCATAAGGCAAAGCGTTAAGCCCTTTAATCTCCAAGCAGCCTGGCAGCTCCGCTCCGGCAGCGCTCCCAATTTCCTTAAGTGGCTTTTAGAGCAGGGGCGGATTGGGGCTCTGAGTGCCAAAAGGAGGAGGAGAGGCCTTAGATTAATTGAGGTTGGTTGGTTTAGAGAACAGCCAGAGGTCTGCCCTCTGCATCTGCCCCATGGACTGCCCAGCTCCCCAAGGGTCAGATTAGGACCATCCCTGAGTCCAGCTCCTGATTTTCCCCAACTCTGGTCTTAAGACTTTTTATGTAAGTGAATGTCCTGGAAAGACTGTCTCTATCGCGATAGTTGTGTCACCTGCTCTAAGTGTCCATCAGGAGGCAAAATGGAAATTAATGGAAAGCAGGAGAGAAACTTTGCCAGGGGGTTGAAATGGGCAATCTGGGTTTGCATCAAACGCTCGGTATTTTGCTCTTGCTCTTTTCTTTCCCTCCCTTCTGCACAGGCGCAAACAAGCTCAGGACTGTCCAGATTCAGAATGCAATCCATTAATTGATTCTTTTCCCTGTCCATAAGCTGCCTGCAGAAATGCATTGTTCACAGGCAGCTTTTGAAAGAGAGAGAAAAAGCTGCTTTAGAAGAGAGAGGAGAGAAAATTAGTCTTAATAATAGCTTCTCCTATTATTCTGAGGCAAACAGCCCCTGGAGGGATGTGCAGAAACCAGTTTGGTACCTGAAGCTATTGGATGGTGCTTGGGTTTCCAATCACTGGGGATGGTGGGTTACATTGTCCTTCTTTTGGGCCTCTATGTCCCTCTGCAGGGCATTTAGTAACCCCCCTCCTCAAAAATATCTCCCCAAGCTGGACTCAGTTTCCCACTGGGTAGTTTACTCCTCCAGGATTTTTAGAAATGCATCCATAGCTTGGATTCTTTCACTTGATTCCCAACATTCAGAAGCTATTAGGGATGGAGCTGGAAGGAATGCACCAACTCCAGACTTCAAAATGGAAAGGCATCACATTATACCAGTATACAGTACTGTGTAACCTTTTCCTCTAATTCCAGCGAAATCACCCCCGTCCCTTTCTCTCTGCCGCCTCAGTGGCTTCATGGATGGCTGGGCTCCCACAATGGTTCCCTCTTCCAGAGAAATTCCTTGGGACTCTGGTAGAGACCTTTGGCTGCCCATAAAAGTTTGGGCAGATGGGAGCCTCTGGTGTTGTTTTGGGACTGGGGTCCATCTAGTTCTCCCTCTCAGAGATCTCACCCTTGGCTGGGAATCTCACTCCTTGGCTTAGGAAAGGGGCACAAAGCCTACTCTGCAGGGTTGCTGTAACCGCAGAGCCATCACAAAGGTCACCGGAGGCATTTGGCCACTTGGGATTTCACTGCTGCAGCTATGACCTGGAAAGCTCAACAAATACTCAAGAGTATGGGGAAATTCTTTCTCCTTTTGTTTTAGGGGGGACTACCTTTCCCAGACAACCTTCCTCTCTCAATAGTTAAGCAGTCCCTCTCCCTGCCAAAATAAAAGGAACTTTCCCAGGCTGTGCAATAAATACAGGCCGCGACCCGCCCCAGTGATTCTGTTTCCAAATCTTCAGTTCTGGGATTTTTCTCCCTTGCAAGCCCAGGAGTTGGGCAATGCCCAGACTTGTCCCCCTCTCTAGCATACAAAAACACAGCATTGCTGGAACATAGCAAAGTGCCAATTCCTGGGATCCCAAAGTTGGAAGGGATCCTAAGGGGCTATCCAGTCCAACACCATTTTGCCATGCAGGAAGACCCCATCCAAGCCCTCCCTGGGACTCTGTTGCAAAGCCTCCAAAGAAGGAGACTCCACCACCCTCTCAAGGCAACATATTGGAGTTGGGGTGTTGCAGTTGTGTCCCCACACCCCAAAAGAAGGAGAGTCCATGCGGGGAGGTTCAAATTATCTGGATCCCTCGCTACCATGGCCTTCAAGTAGTGTCTGACATAGTCACTTGCCCCAGGCTCTCCTCTTTGTGGAAGAAGGTGGTGCTCAGCAAAAGGCATTAACACCACAATGATTCACACAAAAAGGAGGTAAGAGGTGGAATCCCAACAGAACCTGGCTTGTTTCCTTGTTTGGCCCAGACTTGGCATGTCTCCTGCCTGGCTGAGGATGGATTACATGGCCCCAGGCTTGCATGTTTGGGCATCCCCAGTTCTCCTCCTCTTCATTTTAAAGCAATCCGCCCATTTCTCCCTCTGTCTATGAGCCCAGCCTACTCGCCACTTACTCACTACCCTCTGTCTGAATCCATGGAGTCCCCTGGGGTTTCGCTTTGGAAAAGGAAAGATGATCCAAAATGATGCAGCCTGGTTATTTATAGGGGAAAATGCAACTTCCTCCTTGAAACTGGGAACAGGTTCATTTCTGGGCACCATTCGAAGTAGTTGGCCATAAAGCCCTGCGCGGTTTGGGTGCAGCAAAACACCATGATCAACACTGTCAAGAACCACTAAGAGATCCAGAAAGATCAACAGGGTAGCCCTCCGTTTGGAGGAGGCCATCAGTCATGGGAACCAAGGCTGGAGACGCCCATCCAACCTCTGTTTAAAGGCCTCCAAAGATGGAGAGTCCACCACCACCTTCTAAGAAAGACCATTCTTCACCTCAAAGATTTAAGGGAATCATAGAATCCCAGAGCTGAAAGTGACCCCAGGGACCACCACCCAGTCCAATGCCCTTTAGCCACGCAGGAACCCACAACAAAAGCATCACTGTGAGGTGGCCATCCAAAGTCTCTTTAAAGACAACCAACAAGGGAGAGCCCACCACCCTCAAAGGGGGTCACAGGGTTAGAGCTGGAAGGAACCCCAAGGGACATCTAGTTTACATGGGGCGGGAAGGGCTGATTCAAGCATCCTGTCCACATTATCCTGTCATTAAGAACTGAAACGAATCCTAGTTCAACAGGAGGAGGAGGTAATGTGTTACACTAGTTCTTAGCCATAATAGGTCAGCTCCAGAGAGTAGCACCATGGGATGCCTGGCCAGCCCAATGGAGTGCCACAGGACTCCATCTTGTCTATCTGTGCCGTTCAATATCTATATGAAGCCGCTGGCAAAGGTCACATGGGGTTGTGGAGTGCCATCAGTCAGCTGTGTCTCTTTGTCCTTGGGGTCGCCTGAGGTTGTGTGCCAGGCGCTGGACCAGTGCCCAGATGTCGTAATGGGCTGGACGAGGGCCAAGGAATTGTAGCCAAATCCCAACTCTAGCGACTGACAATCCTTCGGCCCAGGAACTGGGTAAGTGACCTGCCCTGGATAGGGCTGCACTCTCCCTAAAAGAGCAGGGAATACACCAAGGTCCATCTTCCGTCACTGTAGCTTGGAGTGCACTGCACCAGATTTGACTCCTGCTCCAGATACAGACCTTCTTGAACAAAGACAACCCAGCTACAGTAGTCCATTTGTTGTTCATCGCTCTGCGAAAGATTACTTATAATGTGCATATGTGGGGCCACCCTTGAAGATGGCTCAGAAGCAACCGCTGGTGGAAACGACAGCAACCAGACTGCTGATGGAAATGGAATGTGGAAACTATGCAATACCAGTCTGAAATGAATTGCACTGGCTACCAATATGCTTCCAGACGGGGTTCAAGGTGCTGTTATGGCACTAGAAGTCCCAAAAAGCTTGGGACATCTGTACTTGAAAGAGAGCCTCAGGACAAGATCGGAGGTCTGCCAGAGAGATCCTCCTTCTGCATCCTTGAATAAGAGCAATAGGTTGCAGAGGCAAGGCCTTCGCTGCTATGGCACCCCAAATACTGAAAATCCTTGCCTGGAGGCCAGATTGGCACCAGCGTTGCTGCCATTCCAACACCAGATTTTGCTAAAACATAGCTCTTTCCTTAAAAACCTTTTAGACCTAATTGGTTTTACACAAATCCCAACCGTTGTACAGGGTTGTAATTCCTTTTTATCTCATTTTAACTAGTTTTAATCTGTCTTCTTTGAACACATTATTTCTCTCTCTCTCTCTCTCTCTGTAATAAGTGCTTAATGTTCTTTTAATTGTTTGAGTTGGACCGATTGCTTAAAATGCCTTTTAAAAACTTTGGTAACCCATGCTGGTACAGCTTCCCAAATCCACGTCCCAAAATATTGTTGTCCTCACAGATTCCCATCCAGCCATTTTTCATAAAGGAAACTACTGACATAGTCCACAATCTTGGGATCCCATAATAAAGGACAAGATAAAAAATATTTAAATGAATAAAACGTCTCCAAGGGCTACAGAGAAGTTATCAGGGGCTAGTTTCATGGAGCCAAAGGGGAAAAAGAAATACCAGTCACATTTTGGCCTAATGTTCCACTTTCGGAGAAGTATTTCCACCTTTGAAAATAGAGAAACGAGTGCCAAAGCTAGGAAGAGACCCCATTCACTTGCCATTTTCTCAGCTATGCAAGTCTCCATAAGCGCCAGAGAGATGTTTGCGCACTGAATGAATCCCAAGAGAGAAAGAGCAATTCTTCGCTAGATCAGTTTTGATGGAGACGGAGACAAGCTTGCAGTGATTGATAGACAGATAAACGGGGAGGACGGCAAAGGGAGGGTGGGCAGAGACCCAGGGAATGCCAGCCTTTGAGGATGCCCGCTTGCAAGCCGGTGTGGGAAAAGGCAGCAAGCCACCATCAGATTAGCTTGGATTTGGGAAGAGAGACGCTGGCACTGCTACAGTGGTGCACTGGTTTGAGCACTGGAATATGACCCCAGAGACCAGTCTTTGAATCCCAGCTCGGTCATGTAAACCCACTGGGTGACCTTGCATGGATCACTCTCTCATCTTCAGAGGATGACAATGACAAACCCTCTCTGACAAAACTTGCACAGAAAACCCTATGATAGGTTCACCATGTTTGAAATGACTTGAAGACACACAACAAGAAGATGGACAGGGCTATTTCTGACCTGGGAGACCCCTCAGACTGATGACCATAAAATAAGACACTCTGCACACACTCAGAGGCTCTCCTCAATCCACCAACCATGGAACAAAGTGCATTCAAAAGAGAGTATCTGTGGGATGCTCTAATGGTTCTCAGCCTTTGGTCGTCATTTGTCTCAGATCCCAGAAGTCCCAACCAACTTGGCCAACAGTCAGGAATGATGGGAGCTGAAGCCCAAATCATTGGGAGGACCAAAGATAGGGAAGAGAAAGGAAAGAAGAAGGGGATGGATAGTCAGGAGCACCAAATGGCCCACAGCTTGCGGCCACATCCTGGTGGGCACAAAAACAGAGAGGTGCGTTCTCTGACCTAAATGTACCCAACACATTTGGGAAGGGTCATTTGGGAGGCCTGTCCATCCCGTCGCACCCACAAATGGTGCCCATCCTGGGAGCTGTGCCCAAGCCAAGTCTGGCCTCCTCCTCTTCCTCCTCCTCCATGGCTGGTAATGACCCTGGCAGGGAAGCTGGAGGAGAGCGTCATCTCCTTGGCTCCTGCGTGGGCAGCAGCTCCAGCCTCCCTCTTTCCACCCGGCGCTAATCAATCGGCAGTCAAACTGCTATTATCTCCTCCGTGCCGCTCACAATATTTACCCAGCTTTGCTACGGAAGAAGGGAGACAGGAGTCGGGGAAGGAGGGGGATGCTGGGACAACTTCCCCGACAGCCCACTCTCTCCAAGCACAGCCCCCCTCCAAAATGCAAAAAGGAGACTGAGGCCCCTGGAAGTTTTGTGTGGTGTAAGCAAAAAAGATAAGAAGAGTGTTTGCTAAATGTGGGCACTGGACAGGAGAGTACATCCACTGACCCCAGCATCCCACAGGGACCCACCAGATATGCTCCCCTCCCAGGAAACCTATAAGAATCCCTTTCTCCTTCATAAGTTTGTACAGTGGTCAACTGCAACTACACAAGGAGGACCCATTTGTCTGTCACACAAAACAGATAGCCCATTCGTAGAATCACACTGAGTTGGAAGGGGCCGCAAAGACCATCTAATCCAAACCACCACCACCTGCCATGCATGGACCCACAACTGCAGCACTCCTCACTGTGTTGGTTCACACACAGCCAAGGCCAAGTGTCCTTCTGTGTGACAAAGGTATCAGGAGTGCTTTAGCTGTGTATTCCTGGAATGCAAGGGATCCCTTTCCAATTCAAGTGGAAGAGACTGCCTCAAGAGGGTGGTGGATGCTCTATCTTCGGAGGTCTTTCAAGAGACATTGGGTGGGCATCTTTCAGGAGAGCTTTAGTTGGGTATTCCTGCAAGGCAAAGGGTTGGATTAGACGGCCCTTGGAGGTCCCTTCCAACTTGGGCAGAACAGACTACCTCAGAAGGTGGTAGACTCTCCATCTTCGGAGGTCTTTCAACGTACGTTGGGTGGGCATCTTCCAGGACAGCTTTCGCTGGATATTCCTGCAAGGCAAAGGGTCAGAATAGTTGACCCTTGGGGTCTCTTTCCAACAGACTACTTCAGAGAATGGTGGCCTCTCTTTCTTTAGAGGCCTCTAAACTGATTTTGGCTGGGCATCTATTTAGGAGTGGTTTAGTTGGGCATTCCTGGGTCGTATTAAGGGTTTGAACTAGTTGACCCTTGGAGGTCCCTTCCAAGTCTTAAGACGCTACGGATCCCTCCTTCCCCTTGACAATTAGCTTTAATCTTTTCCATTTTAATTCCCCATCCATTTTTGCAGCTGGGGGGGAAAGGAGAACATGAAAAATAATAATCCACGCTCTCAGAGAGAGAAAGGAAAAAAAAGATCAGCTCAGGGAAAGAGGGAGAAAAATGAATGAATATTTCAATTTGTGACAGCGCCGTCATGGAAAGAGCCCTGGCGGGTGATTGAAAGAAGGTGGGGAGCAAAGCGAAGAGCGAAGGAGGGAGAGAAAGAAGAAGAATGGCTTTCATTTAGATAAAATACAGAAAATTATTTAGCGAAAAATGAAGAGGGATGAAGCTCATCCAGCAGAAACAGAAGCACAGAAACACACACACACAGCACTCTCCTCGCTTCGGTACAGCTGCCGGCACGGCCCCCTCGCTCCCTCATATTTTTCTATCCTTCATCCCAATCCCCCTCCATCATTTCTAAAGGTCTCCTTTAAAGGCAGAAGAAAGAGCCCATATCTGGTCCTCCAAGGCCCCCCAAGTATAGAATGGGACCCCCAAACCCCACTGCAATTGCCCATCTCTGGAAACCATGGTTCGGATCCTGTCTCGTCCATGGAAACCCATTGGATGACCCTGGGCAAGTCACACTCTCTCAGCCTCAGAGGATGGCAAGGGCAGAGTCCCCTCGGAACAAATCTTGCCAAGAGATAGGTTTGCTTTAGTACTGCCATAAGTCAGAAACAGAGCTGAGTTTGAGCGTTGGACTGTGACTTTGGACAGCAGAGTTCAGATCCTTGCTTGGCCATGGAAACCCATTTGGTGAACTTAGGCAACTAATACTCTCTCTGTCTCGGAGGATGGCAAGAAAACCTTAAAGTCATCATAAGTCGGAAGCAATTTGAAGGCATGCAACAGGAAACAAAAAGTCGCACTCTCTCAGCCTCAGGGGAAGGCCATGCAAACCTCCTACAACCGAATCTTGCTTATGTTTGGTGTAAGTTGGGAAGGACTTGAAGGCACAAAGCAACAACAATCACCCACCCACCCCTTTCCCTGTATCTTCTCCACCCAAAGTCAACAAAATTAATGTTAAAAATTAACCCAATTCAACTCTGGGCAGCTTAAAGGGGGGGGAAGACCCAACTGAATGCAAGAGACTGCTTGCAAAGAAGTGCCTTCTGGCCCTCTCCCATATGGCCCCCTTTCCCAAAAGCAGCTTCCCAAGGCATGCCAGAAGAAGGGGGTCTTCCTCCTCTCCTCTTTGGCACTAGATCTCCCTTCTTCCCAGCCTTGCAAAGAGACTCCTCCTCCTCTGCCTCCCTCTCTCCTCTCTTCTCCTCTGCCTCCAGACCTCTTCTTCCTCCCCTCTTTTTTAATTAAAAGGAATGCAGCCAGCAAAGGAAGGAGGAGGGTCTTCCCCCTCCAGCCCCCATTCTTCTCCATTGTGCCTCCCTCAGCCAATGGAGGGACCCCCAACCCTCCTATGAAACACACACACACCCCTCTGAAATTGGATCTCTTTCTTTCTCTCTTTCTCTGCTGGCTTAAAAGAAGCCATTCTTTTGGGCAGGGGATGCACACAAGGCTCCCCAAGATGGGCTGCTGCACACAGGGCCAGCCAAAACCATGCCCCCCCCCTTTTCCTTTAGGAAAAAGCAACTATCATCCACACACAAGCACCCAAGAACCCATCAGGTCACTTGGGGAGAGGGGTTTGCTTTCCCACCCCACTGAAGACCCCAAAATCCAATATTCCCCTGCTTTCCCCATTCCCCCCAAGGCAGACCCAACCTCATGGCGTCTTAGATTTGGAAGGGTCATCTACTGCAACCCTCTTCTGCCATGCAGGAATACACAGAATTCAAGATTTGGAAGGGACCCCAAGGGTCATCCACTGCAACCCATTTCGGCCAGGAATGCACAACCTCTGAGAATATGGCCACTCAACCACTGCTTAAAGGTCCATTCTCAAACAGCTCTTCCAGTCCAGAAATTCATCCTAATGCTTAGGTGGGATCTCCTGTCTCCCAATTTGAACCCACTGCTCCATGTCCTAGTCTTTGGCGCAGCAAAACCAAACTGGCTCCATCTTCTCTGGAGTCACTTAGATCCAACAGCACAGGATGAGACAGTCCTGGAGCTGAAAGAGACCCCCAAAGGTCACCATGCATGACCCTTTTAGCCCTGCTGTCTCCCAAGAGATGCCCATCCAAGCTTTGCTGGTACTCAGCATCCTCACCTTATCTATCCTGTAAGTTCGCCCAAGGATTGTGCCTTTGACAGCTGGAATCCTGCAGGGAGGCCTATCACACCAGACTTCACACCCAGTCCACACATAAACAGTGCTACAAATCTAGTGTCAAACTGCATTAGTTCTGCAGTCTGGCAGCATTGGTAAAGAAACCAGTATTAAACCAGCTCTCTTCTCTCCATGATCGCATTGAGTATTGCTGTGAAAGGTGCCACACTTTTGTCTCCTGTTGTGTTAACGTTCCAGATCCAGGCAAGAAACACACTCAGCAACACACAAACCGGCCAATGGCACCAGGACCACGACAAAAACCTCAGCCCTTTGCAAGTTCCTAGTCCTCATGGATTTTGTTCAGGGAATGAAGAAGTCAACGTGGTTTTGCTTGTTGAAGGAAAGAGAAGAAGGAAAGGAAGGAAGGAAGGAAGGAAGGAAGGAAGGAAGGAAGGAAGGAAAGAAGGGACACTGAATCCAGAAGGGGTGAGTCTCATATGCCTGTCATGATCCCTAAACCCAAAGTTTCACAAGCATCCCATGATCTCCAAACCCACTCATATGTATCCCATGATCCCCAAACCCAAAGTCTCTATGTACATTCCATGATCCCAAACCCAAAGACTTATATGCATCCCATGATCCACAGCCAGTCTCATATGCATCCCATGATCCTCAAACTCAAATACTGACATGAATCCCGTGATCCACAAAGTCTCATATGCATCTCACGAGCCACAAAGACTCGTATGCATGCTATGATCCCCAAACCCACTCAGATGTATCCCATGATCCCCCAACCCAAAGTCTCATGTACGTTTACACAGACCCAGCGTGGTTCACGGTTTGAGCCTTGGACTCCCCCTCCAGAGACCAGGACCCCAGTCCCCAGTCGGCCATGAAAAGAAACCCTTTGGGCGAGTGAGTCACACCCTCTCAGCCCCAGAAAACCCTAGGAGAGGTCCACCATGTTGGAAACCAGGCACACAACAGCAGCCACACATTCATTGGGGCGATGAGTCCTTGAAGCAAGCCTTTGACCAAGGAGTTGTCCTCTTCCCAGGAGGACCAGGAACTTGCAAAAATGCCATGGGATCAAGGGTGCATGGATTGTGTGTGTGTGTGTCTTTCTTTGAGGGGAGGAGGCATCCCATGACGTCATACCCCCATACACACACACACACACACACAGAGCAACCCTCCCCAGGTGGCCAAGGCTCCCCAAAGCCTTTTTCCCAGGGACACCTCCCCAATAAACCCCAATAAAAGATCACCATCAGCATTATTTATCATCCCCCCCAGAAAAGCAGGATTCCTTGGAGGCTTCTCCAGGGATAAGCCCCCCCTCTTGAGTCAACATCCCCCCCAAAAAATAAATCCCTAGGGTTTCAGCCCCCTTCCCCCCCCGACCAGATGCAACACCAGCCCCACAAGCAAGCAAGCAGGGACCCCCCCCAAAAGCCCCATCTGCAAACATGGAGGGAGGGGGGAAGGGTTGATATAATCCAGATCCCCCCCCTTATTTCTCCCCCCAAAGCCCAGCATCCCTTTCCTTCCTATATTTCTTCCCCCCCCCATTGCAACTGGGACCCTGGGCAGAGTGGGATCTATAGGCATTGGCAGCAAACATCTCCCAAAGGGGGGGGGTGTCTTGATGGACCCCAAAACCTAAAACTCCAACCTTCTCCCCTCCTTAGCAAGGACTCTCTGGGGCAGCATTTTTGAGTCTCTTGCAAATAGATATCTGATGTACGTTTAAATCCCAAAGAAGAAAGAAGGGGGAGAGGCTTGGGCGGGGGGCTTTTGCTCCCTCTCACCCCCCCCCCCAAAACAACAACCCCTTGCTCCTCCTGAGATGCTTGAAGTTCCCTCCAGAGTCCCAAAGGGAAAAGGGGGGGCACTCTTGGGGCACTCTCCCTTTGGGTCTCTTGGGGGGCTGCTTCACTCTCTCTCTAACTCACTCATGGCGCCCCCAAAGCGGGGGGGGGTGTTCCCTTTGGGGCTCCCCCCCCCCCCCCCCCCCTCCAACTCTCTTCTGCCTTCCTTCCAAAGCAAAGCCGAAGAAGCGGGGTGCCTTACCTTGGGCGAAGGCGGCGCCGGACCCGGAGGCGACCCAGAGGACGGCCAGCACCAGCATCGCTCCGGAGCAGCCCCCCCAGCCCTCTGCCTCCTCTGCTCAGACCATCCCCAGCAGCAACAGCAGCAGCCTTCTTCCTCCTCCGGGGCTTCTTCTTTCGCTCTCTCTTCTTTGCTTCCTCTCTTGCTCTCTCTCCTCGCGGCGCTCAAAGAGCAGAAAGAGGAGGAGGAGAGGCAGAAAGGAAGGAGGGAAAAGAGGAGGAGGAGGAGAAAAGAAGAAGAAGAGGGGGAGGCGCTCCGGAGGGACCCCCTCCAGCCCCCTTCCTCCTCCTCCTCCAAACGCCGGGAGTCTTCTCCCTCCTCTGCCCTCTTTCTCCGCTGCCTCCTTTGCTTCCTCCTCTCACTCTCCCTCCTCCTTTGCTTCTTCCTTCTTCTTTTCTTTCTCCTCCTCTTACTCCTTCCTCTACTTTTTTCTTTCTCCTTCCTCTCCCTTTTCTTCCTCCTCTTACTCTTTCCTCTTCTTCTTCTCCCTCCTCCTTTTCGTCTTACTCCTTCCTCCTCTTTTTCCTCCCCTTCTTATTCTCTCTCTCTTTTACTCTCCCTTCTCTTTCCTCTTCCTCCTTCTCTTCTTCCTCCCTCTACTCTTTCCTCCTTCTCCTTACTCTCCCTTTTCTTCTTCCTCCTTCTTTCCTTTTCTTCCTTCAGTGGGTCCAAGTGGCTCCTTTAATCCGGGGCCCCGATCCTCCTGCCCTTCCCCGGAGAGTAAGGGGTCTCCTCGGGGGGAAGTCCCAGTGGGGCTCCTGACTCGCGAGGAGACCCATCCACTCCTCCTCAGGAGAGAAAGTTGTCCCAGCAGCAGAGGCCCGGCTGGGCTTCTCCCAAAGCTCTCCGCTGCCCCCTGGTGGCGCAGGAGGGAAGCACTGCTCCATCGTCCCCTGAAAAGGCTGCTGCCCCCCCCAGCACCACCACCAAGACCCCCCCTTCTGCATTATATATAGGGCACTGCTAGGAAACAGCCAGGATCCCTGGGGTTGGGGGGGGCAGAGGGGCAAGGAGGCCTGGCAGACCCTGGGAGAGGAGCAGCAAGGACGGCTCCTGGAGGGATCGATTGGTTCGTGTGGGAAAGTTAATTCTACTTAGAGGCCAGCCATAGCCAGAACAGCGTGCAACCAGAGGAACTATAATTCCAGGCCTGCATCCACACTGGAGAAATAACCCAGTTTGGCACCTCTTTAACTGCCCAGGCTCAAGGCTATGACATTTTGGGAACTGTAGTTTGTTGGAGCCGGTGTGGCATAGTGGTTTCAGGGTTCGATTCCCAGTTCAGCCACAAAAGCTACTGGTGACTTTGGGCAAGTCGCGCTCCTTCCGCCTCAGAGGATGGCAGTGGCAAACCCCCTGTGGGCAAATCTTACCAAGAGAGTTTTATGTTAGGGTCGCCATAAGGCAGAAACAATGGAAGGCACACAGCAAGCAAAAAAAAAGTAGCTTGTGGTGGCACCAGAGCAACTATACCAATGGCAGTTAAAGTGGTTTCAAAGTGGATTATTTCTGCCATGCCTTTGTATTCTGTTCTAATATTTCTAGGGGGACATTAAAAACCACCATTTCAGTGGGATTTTTGCATCCAGATGCAGGGGTGCCCACGGTTGCCCGCATTTTGGGTTTGGGGAGCCTGAGACCCGGATGAGCAAGGAGGAAGAGGTTTGCTGGGAAAGGAGAGCCAAAGAGATGCCAGAGTGTTTGGGAGCTGTTTTCTCTACAGTTAACAACACGTCGTCCTTGCACCCGGCACCTTTTTCTTTGGAGAGAAAGCCATGCGGTACCAACGCAGCTGGAGAAGAGAAAGGAGGGAAATAACAGCAGCGTGAAGCACTCCTTGACTCGGGAGGAGGCCTTTTACGTTCTGGAAACATGTTGTGCTACTGCCCAATGCCCCCATTCCTGGGCCATTAGCAACATCCTTGTGCTACCAACGATATTTCTCTAGAGGAATAGATTAGGAAACTGTGTAGTTCCTAGGCACC
>NC_056530.1:31990456-32025478 GCF_019175285.1 Sceloporus undulatus
CCTTCCTTCCTTCCTTCCTTCCTTCCTTCCTTCCTTCCTTCCTTCCTTCCTTCCTTCCTTCCTCCCTTCCTCCTGATGCCTGGCATCAGAGGTTTCTCTTGCACACTAACGCTGTCAGCGTAGCATGGCATCCTCACTATGCGCTTCACCTCCAGAGGCCCATCTGCACCTGCGATAATCACCCTCATAATGATATTTATACAAATGCCTAATGGCTCCATCTGAGCTGCTGGCAGAAACCCGTCCCGACCTGGGTGCTGCCATGCGTTTGCACACCCTCGGCTTATTACAAGGGCATGCAGCTGCGCATGGGAGCAGGGAAGCTTCGCCATCTCCTTGTTAGCTCTCCTGGGCTCATGGGACTGTGGAAGGTGGGAGGGCTGTGCCCGCTGGTGGACCTCAACCCTCTCCAGCAGCTCTCCTGGTGTGGCTGGACTGCAAATCCCATCAGCCCCCTAGCCAGCGTTGAGGGATTCTGGGAGCCGCAGCCCAAAGAAAGCTGGAGTGGTAAAGGAAAGGGATTACCTACCCAGAGCAAGACCTTTGACCATCTTTGTACCCTTCCTAAACCCCAGTGGATCTTGCTGCCCAAACCTTGGCTGAAAATGTCAACCAGGGGGCGGCCAAGAATCTGCTTCTGGTGATGGCTTAGACATTATTGCAATTGATCCCGGGTCAAGGAAAGCCATCACTCCTGGAAATGTCCAGGAGCTGTGGGCAGGTGGCTTTTAGCCTCCCTTCCTCCAAAACCTGAAAGGCTGCAAGGCCTTGATGGTAATGTAGAGGGAGAATAGAGTTGGAGATGGTAATGATGATTGGTGATGGTGATTGGAGATGGTGATGGAGATGGTAGTAATGATTGGTGGTGGTGATGAAGATGAGTGATGGGTGATAGTGGTTCAGAGGGCCACCAAAAGGACCAGGGGCCCCATTTACCCTACTCCTGGGTGTGTTTGCCTGGCAGGAGTCCCCTATTTGTATTCCGCACTTCCTCTCTTGAGCCACGACGGGCACAACGACAACGACAGCGGTGGTGGCGGCGAAGGAGGCGGTGAAGTGGTGGAGGATGCGGGCAGAGAACAAAAACGCCGCCGTCTTCTGACGTACGGCAGGGGAGAGAAAAATAATTTGCAGGCTGGCAAAATAGCTTTGGGAGTACAAAGCTTGGAAGGAGAGCCTCCCCAGTGAATAATTGGAAGGGACGGAGGCCTACCACCATCCGCAACCGGCCTCCTCCTTCACATTTCTCTCCCTCCCTGCTTCCCTCTCTTTCTTTCTTTCTTTCCTTCCTTTCTTTCTTTCCTCCAAGGCAATTACAGGGCCCTCTCTGTTGGCGGCCCTTCCACGTTCCTGCAGGGGTGACCTCTCTTCTTCTCCGATAATTAACTGTGAGCCAAGAGGGAAGACTGGCAGGCAGGTAGGGCCTTCTTGGCAGGAGGAGGCTCATTTCGCAGGGCAAGCAATTTGGGGCGGACAGAAGCCTTGCCGACGATGGGCAAAAATAAGCCTAACTAGGCTGGTCAGTTCGGGACCATCCCAGGGTTGGAAGTTGTGGGTCCAAAGCTTGAGGCTGAGAGATGGTGATGTCAGGAAGTGTTAGGCATTGAGAATCAACCATGGTTGCTCACAGATTGGCATTCAAACACAGGCGCACAAAGGAGAAACACACACTGAGCGGACTTACTTCCCTGTCTGCAAATGAAAAGAGAGATCTTAGCTAAAGGGGCTCTTCTCAGGTCAAGGTGAAATGGGAGGATTAGTCCTTCTCACTTACTTAGAGACAGGATAAGGAATATTTCATCGAACCCGGTGCTTTTTGAACTATCTGATGTCGGGGATGAGTAATGTTTCCCCCCCCCCATTGTGACTGGGACTAGTGGTATTATATTTGTACCCATTGCACATAATTATTTCTCTCTTTTCTGGAGACTTAGCAGGTACCAAGAGTGGCTGGCCTAAGGACCTGAAATGGTTGAAGGACTACCACTGATTTAATAGAAAGCAGAGTGGAGGGTGAGTCCTGGCCTCACATAGGATTGGGAGGGAAGGAGGAAGCTACTTGAATAACCTTTGGAAGCTGCAGAATCCAGTCAATGAGGGCTTGCAAACTGGAGCAAGATGCTGATTTAATAGCTATGCTGGAGATTTGCACCCAGACCTTTCCTCTTGTCCAAAGCTGAGCTCTCCAGAAGTGGAGAATTGGCACCTGGAGAAGGCCCACAGGAACTGGAGACCCACAGGCAGAACCTGAGAACTGGTGACCCTAAGGATGAGCACCCTTCAACTACTTTACTCTGGCCTTAATCATGGGTACAGATGCTCCTCTGCACCCACCAAATCACCCCAAATTTCTGCCTCCAAAAAAGAGGGGGAAGTTCTAGACCCCTTTCCCTCCTGCCCCGCAAATACGGCTGCCAGGGGAGGCCAGCAGCCAAATGCCGCCATGGCTCTTGCAACGCTTCACTTCTCCGCTCCTTTTTCTGTTCAGCTCCATTTTCCCTGAGAGCTTGGGGGAGTGGATTACGGCATTCTCCTCCATCTTCTGACCCCACTTGCCTGGCTGCCCCCCTCGCTTAAAAACGCAGAGCATGAAAATTAAGTCAGTGGAACATGGCTGAGTGGAGTGGAAAATAAGAGAGTTAGATTGCAGAGGCTGGCAAAGAAGCAGAGAGGAGATGGTGGGAGGGGAGTCCAGCCCAGAAAGGGCCCCCAGAACACCCCTTTGGCCCCAGCCTCATTCGTGGGTCCCAGCCAGAGGAGACCCATGGACCCAGTGGGTGCATGGTGAGGCCAAGGCTTTCCCAGCCCCATCAGTTCAGGCTTCGGCCCATTAGCTCCAGGCCCAGTCCTTTCCAGCATCCAGTGTGGCTTCTTTTCCAACACAAGAAGGATATCTGGGGGGAGCGTGTCTCAGATTTTGGTCCCAAAACCTCAGGGACAGGGAAGGTCCTAAACTGGGAACCCTGTCTCCCACCCATCCTTCCTTCCAAAAACTGGTGCTGCTTTTTATTTGCATGAGTGGAGGCAACAGGAGAGATGCCTTCTACTTCTCTCGCAAAAACCCTGGGAATGCTAGCAGGAACAAAATTCATTCCCATAAACAGTCGCCCGAGGCAAACTTCTTCCCTCTCTTCTGCCGCAGGGATGTTCTGGCGTTCCACCCGCGCAAGCGATCTCCTCGCATCCCAGGGGAGGTTGCTGACGTTCTGAGAAGATCCTGGATTCACTCCAAACTAGAAACGCTGCATGATTCCGCCTTCCTTATATGTTTTTCTTCCATGGAGGAATTTGCACCTGGAAGGTAGAGGGAAGATTTGATGGCACCTGTAGAAATTGGCCCCTGAAGAAGCACTCAGAAAAGCCGAGGTGAGAAACAATGCTAATTGACGAATTCCAAAATAGTAGTTAATGACTTAAGGACAAGACATGAGCACTGGGTTGCCTTCCTTTACAGGGTCCAACCAAGTGGAGCAACCCTGGCCTCTTAGATGAAGAGAACACAGCCATAGTGGGCTTGCTGGCCACATCTGAAGGCCAACCATGACCACTGGCCTGCTGACAAAATGGTGGCCAATTTCCTTTGCAGTACTGTCTTGAGCCAGCAGATGGAGCAAAAGTGAGTTCTGTTCTCCCCCTGCTGGAGGGAAAGAGAACTGCGCTTCTGAAAACAACACCTTTTGGCTTTGTGTGTGTGTGTGTGTGTGAGTCTTCAACTCTAGAGTTATGGTGCGTAGAGTTATAGATTTCATGGGGTTTTCTTAGGCAAAGGAATCCTCAAGGGTGGTTTTGCCAGTTCCTTCCTCTGAAATATAGCCTATACGTAGTACCTGGTCTTGGTCAGCAGTCTCCCATCCAAATACTAATCAGGCTGGACTCTGCTTAGCTCCCAAAATCAGACAGGATCTGGTGCTTTTAGTCCCGCCCGTGGGACTTACCCAAAACATGGGCAAGTTCATAAGCATGTTTGCTTTCATTGCTGCAGCTCCAGAGACGAGGACCCAGAGCAGTGGATTCAGGCTGCAGGAGAAGAGATTCCACTTAAACATCAGGAAGAACTTCCTGAAGGTAAGAGATGTTCAACAATGGAAGACACTGACTGCCTTGGAGGGGACTGGAGTCTTCTTCTTTGGAGGTTTTTAAACAGAGGCTGGATGGCTATAGGTCACAGGGAGGGCTTTGATGGCATATCCCTGTATGGCAGAATGGGATTGGAATGGATGGCCTTTGGGGTCTTTTCCAACTCTATGATTCTGTGATCCATCTGGGATGCAACCAAGGCATGTGCCGCTGTGGCTTGGTCTGACATCTCTAGGAACAGGCATCCATTACATATGGACCAGCCAGGATCTACCCAAAGAGGCAGGGAAGCCCATTGATAGACATGCTTCCGTTTCCACGCCCCCCCAAGTCTGGCTCACCCCCCAAAAAGCGATTCAAGAAATCACTGGTTCCATCATCCCCATTTGCTAAGAGCCATACTCTTCTGGCAGAGGTGTCACCCTCAGTACGGTTTCCACACACTAATTCCCAGAACCCGCTTACATCTCTGGCACGCGCCACTAATTCGACATGTTGGCTTGGGCATGTTTGTTTGTTTGCCTGGCAGGCCTGGCGCTTGGACCGAGGTGCTAATAAAGCTGATGCTTGCCGTCATGACGGATTAGGCACACGGGTCCTTGTTAACACGCTGTTTCCTCTAAATAAATCATTTGCCCCCCAAACTGGCGTTCAATTATTCAACGGAAAACATGGGCCTAATTTGGCTGTTCCAATGATGGAGCGACACGGCGGCGGCGGCGGCGGCGGCAACAGGGCTCTTTCCTCCTGAGGGTCTTTCCTTGCCTTCCTTCAGCTCCGGTAGGGCTCCAAAATGGAGGAAGAGGGGCAGATTTTGGGCCAGATATGACACCTGAGCACAGGGGTACTTTTATTTCGATAACAGACCGTCCAGCTTTTCCCAGATGGAAGTTAAAACAGATCTGGCCAAGCAACCTCAGAGTGTAGTCAAGGTGGCAAAAGGTATTAATAGGGAAGAGCAGAAAAGGTAGCAAAGGATGTATCTTGGGTATGTCCTCTCCGGTTTTCACTCTGACAACCCTCATCCCCTATAACAGCGGGGACAGATTATGATGCCAAAAATGGTCCTATACCTTTCTCCTTCTAAAATATATTTTTAGGGAAAGAGACTTTGTGTTGCTCTCCTCTTGCTCTCCCTTCCTTTTCTCTCTGGCTCATTTTGGTTCTTGATTTGCTGCCCATATCTCTAGCTCTATCTCTCTCTCACACACACACACACAATACCGGCTGGATGTGCCTTTTATTCTTCCCTCTTCTTTGGGAAAAGGTGAGCCGGAGCAAGATCATTTCCAATGTGGACGCGCATTATCGGCCTCCCCAGAAAACTTGGCCTCTCTGATTCTTTCTCTTCAAAAGAGGAGAGAGAGAGACTCAGGCCCAGACGCCTACGCAAGGAGGCAGAACAATTGGGGGGCGGAAAAGGTCCATGGAGGGCCACCCTTTCATCATCTGGGCTCAAAAGACGGTCCCTTCCGCCTCCCTCCTTTCCCTTTTGTCAATCCAGACTTTGCTGCAAGAGAGGAGAAGAAGAGGGAGGAGAAGAAGAAGGGAGAAATGGAAATGAAAGATCCAGTCTGAAGCTACACAGACTCAACCTCCCAGCCTTTGCCTTTCTCTCATCATCTCTGATGGAGCCAAGGGAGGTCAGGAAAAGCAGAAAGGTCCAGGAGTCGTCAGGTCTTGATTCGCAAGGAGGACCAGTTTTCTGCCAGAGCGACCCTCCACTTTGGTCTGACCCATTTGAGTCGGGTCAGAGCAAAGGCCAATGTGAACTGCGAAGAGCCATCTCTTCGTCTGGAGCTCCGGATGCTGCTTTTGGAGTGCAAATCCCAGCATCTTGCAGCACAACCGGAGCCAGCTACAGCTCCATGACATCTCAAGGACCACTAACCCTAAGTTATAAATAGAGTGGAGGAATCCTAAGGGATTTGGTTGCAGAGAAGTCATTGCATGGGATGAGTGGGGCCAAACTGCTTCCTCCCACTACCACCACCATCATCATCATCTTGCTTTTTCCCTGATGCTTTCATTTTGCACCCTTCTCCATGGTTGCATCCCTGCTATCATATTCAGTGGCAGTTCTGACACCGCAAAAGGGTGTCTTGGGACCACTTGTGGCCCTTGGTTGGGACATATTTTCCCCAACCCTGGTTTTTTGAGACCTTTGGCGGGTCTCTGGTGGGTTTCTGCAGATGTTTTTCCCCCTTCTCTTTCCCTTCGACCCTCCTTGGTCCTGCTCCTCCTTCTCCTCTTCCCAGATTGATTTAATGGCCTCCCTGGCCCAGCAGAGCCATTCTTTTTAATCATGATATTATTGCCTGCCCAGCGTACTCTTTTAATCCGATCTGCTCCTTGAAGTGAGCTTCATCTGGAGAGGCCACTTCTAGGCGCTTGGTCCACAAATCGCCCCAGTTAGAATTTGCCAGCTGGGAGGAAGAAATGAAGAAAGAAAGAAATGTTTTGAAAGGATTTGCTGATAACAAAAGAAGAAAGGCATTTGGGGAGGGGAGATACTGGAAACGTTCATGAAAGGGTCCCTCTCCACTGACCCAAAAGGAAGACCCTGAATTCCATGGGTCTCTTCCTTTCCAAAATGTTTGTGCAACAACGCACAAACACATAGCTTTGGCGGATCACGCTGGTCCAATTAAGCCTTTCGGAGAGGCTCCACATCGACAGAATCAAAAGTTGGGTTGTCTTAAATAGAAAGGGAAAGAGAAGAACCGTGTTCGGCGAGCGAAGCTGTCAGAGCAAAACGGTAAAAGTGCTTGGAAGGTCGAGCTTTCATCTCCGGTGAGAAATGTTCCCTAGAAATTCAGAAACAGGAAGACTTGCTGTATTTTTCTTCTTCTTTTCCAGGCCTGCAAAAGCCAAAATCTTAATACTGTAGGCCTAGATATCAGATATAGTGTGGCCTGAATAGCTATGCATTTCATTTTCCCCCTGCCTAAATGTAGTCCCTTACTATTTGTTTTGGCCCAGCTTTCAAATCTGCTAAGGTCATTTTGAATCCTGACCCTATCCTCTGGAGTATTAGTTACCCCTCTTGTAAAACGTCTCCTCAAAGAGACTGGAAGCAGACAGTCCTGGACTGGTATAAAGCAGCATCTCTGTAGGTTCATAATAAATATCATTCTCAGGGAAGCAAAAGGCATGCCTGTCCTCTCTTTTATGCCGCATGAAATAACACGCCACCTTCACCCCATAATTCTCTCTCCTCCAGAGGCAAAGAATGGGAGGGAGGCCCAACTCGGTCTCCGCACCCCGTTGTTTTGAAATAGAGGCCTGTCCCCTGTACCGTTCTTTTTGCTGGCTACGTCTCCACCCCTCGCCTGCCTCCGATTTCTGGGTGAAATACGAGGGGGCATTAAACCCCAAAGTAGCATCCGGGGGAGAGAGGAACTGTGTGAGGTTTTATGAAGAGTCCATGAGCATGAGGAGGCGGCCATAATTTTGCCACCGGTGCAAGCCCAGCTCTTTATGGCCTCCCTTGGCCGGCTGGGGCTTTCATTAACACCTGTAAATATAAATGTGTGCATGTAAAATAAATATATATAGTCATCCTCTCGACTTGGTTGCTAACAATGCATGCAAAGGGCTAATAATGTGACCGTCGCTTGTGGAGGACCAGGGCAGAAAAGGGTCTTCTTGGACGGGTGGCCGTTACGGGTGCCGATAAAACATCCGAGAAGGATATACGAGGCTCTATAAAATGTTATCGCAAGCCAGGGACCATGGTGGGCCTATGCCAGAGCACATGCAGATCTGGAAGACGTTTGAGCAGCATCCCTCTGTGCCTCAGAGAGAGTAGCTTCTGGGACTGCAACTCCCAGAATCCCCCAAAGCCTCTTGGCCACCGAAGTGGGGGATGCTCCATATGTGGGCATACCCTCTGACTGTCCTGATTTGTCAGGGCCATTCCCAAATAATCCTTTGATGGAGAAGGCTACAGACAATGCACAACTACACACCCAGGACAGCACTTAAAGTGTTGTCAAAGTCTATCATTTACACAGTGTAGAGGCACCCTTACTCCCAGGTCAGTCAATGGCTTGCATCTGGCCGTCTTATCTCCAAAAACCCAACCCTCCAGAGATCCTTTGGGGGGAATGGAGTGGCAAAGGATGGAGGGCCTACTCTCGAGGAGACCCCCAAGGGCCCCAGCAGCCATTGGCAACCTGGCCCACTTTCCTCCCTTTGCCCTGGTTCCTCATTCATCAGCCATCCCAACCGTGAGTAATGCGGCTCCAGAGAGCATTTAGACGGAAGCCTGAGTGAGTAATTTAGTGGGAACATTAAGACGGCACCGGATTATTTATTTATGGGTGCTTCTTCACAGATCTGTCGCTCAATAATTTATACCCCCCTCAGCCGTTTAGCCAGGGTCGCCAGTAAATAATTCACTTATTATAAACTAAGAGACGTTTTATGATATCTTGAATTATGAACTCTCTCCCTCTCTCCCCCTGAAAAGAAAATTTGGAACCATAAATATGACAAAGCGAGGATGGCAGTGGAATCACAAAACCGCTCCGCTTCTCTGGGTCCCCAAAGAATAGAAGACTTTGCCCAAAATAACTTGCCCAAAATACATCCTCGATTTGGAGTGGATCATAGAATCATGGAATCATAGAATCGTAGAGTTGGAAGAGACCTCAAGGGCCATCCAGTCCAACCCCATTCTGCCATGCAGGAAATCACAATCAAAGCATCCCCGACAGATGGCCGTCCAGCCTCTGTTTGAAGACCTCTAAGGAAGGAGACTCCACTACACTCCGAGGCAGTTTGTTCCACTGTTGAACAGCCCTCACTGTCAGGAAATGTTGAGGTGGAATCTCTTTTCCTGGAGCTTGCACTTCTGCAATTCCCAAAACTCCTCCAAAACATCTTTTACAAAACCCCAGGAATTTCCAAAGATTGGGGAAGTGAGGCTTTTTAAGGACTACAACCCTCAGAATCCTCCAACAGCCACCTTAGCTTTTAAAACTGGTATCCATTTTGGTGGCCAAATAAATAGTCTAACTACTCTCTTTCTCCCATTTTCCTTCACAGTCCTCCTAATGTTGCTAAAAGACCTCTAGCCGATCCGAGGACAAGGAGAGAAAAAGGAAGAGGGCTCGGCAGGTATAAAAAGAAGCTTCTTTATCAGAGGCTTTGTTAATGGAGGTATGCAATTTTAAATGATATTTGGTGGCTCTTGGTTCTTGTAGCTTTGCTCTGGACAAGGCTTTGCATTTTTGGTAGTTTGTTCTTGTTATTCCAGAGTAGAGGGAAAACTGCAACCATGGTTTGAACAAAAGCTGAAGCCTCCGCCAGGGGGGTGCAAATGATCTTGCAGCCCAGTAAAAAACATGAATCCTTCTCCTTCATTTTCAGAGATGTGGAGGAAGGATGGTGGCACACGGTGGATCATTCTCTGCCCCCCCCCCCCCCCCCCCCTCCGCCCCCCCCCCCCCCCAACGAGCCGCCTCCATTTCCCTGCATCTCTGGTGGGTCTATTATCTCATTGCCAGACTGCAACCCAATTGATCAATGCTTCACGCAGCAGGAAAAGCAGCAGGCGTGGAATTGGAGATTAAGCAAGGCGGGAAATGTCTGTTTCCCCCCAAAACACGCATGCTAAGTGGCTCTCCTCCTTCATTCCCTCCTCTCTTCCCATGTAGCCCTCCATCTTCCATTGATTCTCAAACTGTGGTCCTCCAGATGTTTTGTGCTCCAGGTCCCAGAATTCTTGACTATTGACCAAGATGTCAGTGGTTGTGCATCCGTTCATGGGAATTTAGTCATGCGTGGGCAAGATCCACAAAGTCCAGCTTCTTAGCATCACTTCTGGAAGACGCTGAGGTTGAAACCCTGGGAAAGCTGAACATGGAGGGAAGTTTTCAGAGGGTCCATTACCAAGCAAGTCTCCATAGAATGCACTCCTTTTCATTGAAATGTAATTCCAAGCCTTCTGTAAGTTGGTGCCCTCTGAATGATTTGGACTTCAAATCCCATCCTCCCAAACTATTTTGGATGTTAGTGGTTAGATGCAGCAATCCTCAAACTTTGTTCTTGCAGGGTTCAGAAGCCCTATGAAAACTTAACATTGCTGTAGATGGGGACCAGAGTCCAACAGCTGGAGGGCCACAGGTCCTCTGTCTCCTTTGTAAGCCTTGAAAGTCTACTAAACTCTGGACCAAGAAATTAAATGCTGAATATGAAAATCTATTCCTTTTCCGCACATGTGCCAGTCCAGAGACAATCTGGATGGCAGGAAACTGGCATCCGCTGGGTTTTGGTGTGGCAGTTTGTAGCATGATTTCTTCCTTTTAAAAAATGTTCCGTCTTGACAATGTGTTTTAGTTTTAGTTTCAAGGGATTGGGGAGGGAAGGCAGAAAGGCGGTGGAAAACTCCAGAAGTCTTGGCTGCGTAGATGGAGCCCAGAGTATCTGTGAAGGAAGATGCCCTGAAGGAAGATATTAGAAGCGATGGGTTGGGGAAGAGAGCCAGAGATGCCAAGGCAGAGGAGGAATTGAAAGGGAAAGGAACTGCAGCTCAAGGCACCGTTTAGCCATTTCTAGGGAGGGTTTAGGCTTGATTTGCTCCTGGAACCATTTAGTTCTCTTTTTTAGCCATCCATGGTATTTGCAGAACTCTCCTCCAGCATCACATCTCAGAGGGTTTAGTTGTCTTCCTATCTTCCTTTCTTCCCTGCTCAGCTTTCATAACTATACACAGGAATGGGGAATACGACGGACAATTCTAACTTGAGAATGTCAATTCAAATTCAAAATCCTTTCTGTATGGAAATGAAATGACAAGTCCAGTTTTAACATTGGTTGTCGGTGGACAAACAAAGACAGTTAAAACTGGTTGTTGCAAAAAGCTTCATTCCGCTCGTGGCCCAGCATGGCACATTTGTGAGCAGATAAATACTTTCGGCTTGGAATATTTTTAGAGCCCTTGAGCTAATCCAGGGAGGAAGGAAAAAGCCTCCTTTCCCCCCAGTCATCCTCATCACCCCACTTTGGACCCATCGCTTTCCATTTCCATCCCTGCTTGGACGGAAAAAGTAGCCCCGCTTGCTCCAATGCTTTGCCAGGAGGGACAACGCAGGAAAGTTAAATGGGTTTTCTAAGCGGGGAGGCTTTAAAAGCAGAAAGGAGCCGTTTCGAGTAAACCCAGCCTTGGCCTGACATTTTGGGACCAGCTGATGGAAAGCGGCCATACGGAAAGAGTTATTTGAGTGGCTTGGGATCAGTATAAAGGCTTGAAAAACTCAATATGTTTTTAATAACGTTGCTTGAGATACCTTCCAACTGGGGCATTTTTAAAGCACTTGAGAAAATGGGAAGGCAGAGGATTAAGCGGGGCTGTCTCTGCCAAAGTTGTTGTTGTTATTATTATTATTATACTTTATTTGTATAGCGCTGTAGATTTATACCACAAAGGTTATATATACTCTATACTTGTGATGGGCCCAGAGAAACATAGCAAGCGTCTTCCTTTCCTCCCCAATGAGGAGAAGAAGAAGCCATTACTTAGAGCTATTAGCACGGTCTGTTGGCTTCTCAGCAAGGAGTCCCAAGGAAGCGGGAAGTAATTCCAGTCAATAAAGAAGGAAACGGAGGAGATGAGGATGTGGGGTGAAGGGAAGGATAAGTTGAGGGGGGGGTACCCAGGGGTGAGGTGAGTCTGGGGTTGCCATTTCAGGACTGTTGCTGGCCCAGAGGTTCCAGCCCAAAGCCTGAGGTCGAGGGATGGCTCCTGGGCATAGCTTCAAGCATTTTGTGTTAACTGCTAACCACCGTTCTTCACAGCTTGTAATTAAAACACACACACATACAACATTTTTCTTTTGGGATGTGAGGGTGGTGGCCATAAGTCACAAATGACTTGAAAGCACACAACAGTTTTGACTTAGAGTGACCTCCTGAAGGATTGACCTCTGGTCATCCACAGCACTGTCCAGTTCTTGCAAACTCAGGGATGCAGCCATGGCTTCTTTGATGCAATTTGATCACAATTTCCCTTCTGCCTTCCACTTTGTTGTTGTCACTGTGTGCCTTCATGTCGACTTATGGCGACCCGAAGGCGAAGAGATCGTGGGGTTTTCTTGGCAAGATTTGTTCAGAGGAGGTTTGCCTTTGCTTTCCTCTATGTCTGAGAGGGAGTGACTTGCCCAATATGATTTTCCATGGCCAAGCAGGGATTCAAACCCTGGTCTGGTCTCCAGAGTTGTGGCCCAATGCTCAAACCACTCTGCTGCTCTCTGTCTTTCACTTTACCAAGAGTTATTGTCTTTTTAGTAAGTCACATAGATAGAGAGGAGGGATATAAATAAAAGTGTTATTTTTATTATTATTTATCATCCTCATGATCTGTCCAATGTGAGTTTCAGTTCATTTTTGTTGGCTTTATGCAATACTTCAGGCCTGATTTGCTCCTGAACAAACTGATTTGGTTGAAGCCAAATTGACCGCAAACAAGGGCATATTCACATCAACTGAAACATCTTTAAAACAGATAATTGGGGAGATATGTTGAACCATATTCACATTAACTACTCCTTCATCTGATCAAGGAAAGGAGTCTCCTTCTCTGGAGGGTGGTAGTCCAATGCTCAAACCACTAGCCTACGCTGCCTGGCTAGGAAATTTTGTTATTTAGAAAGCAAAGCAGTTTATGAGTGCCACCTGCTGGACAGGTTAGGATTTGGCTGGCAGAGGAATGAAGGCATGGAAGATGCTGGTGAAACACCAGGAATAAACTCTTCTAGAACATGGCCACATAGCCCCAAAACCCCACAAAAACACTATGGATGCCGGCCGTGAAAGCCTTTGGCTTCACAACCTGTGCTTGGTTGCCGGAAAAATACATGCGCTCGAGACTGAACAAGACAAGATGTCGTTATCCCACTCCACTTCTCTCCCATCTAAACAACCGCCATGTTTTGCGATCCCTAACTCCATTGGCCAACAATATAAATTTGGTGGCAGTGCTGGGATTCGAAAATATCCGTTCGCTGAAAGTATGCTTGAGTTAAAGGAGTTCTGAGTGCGAGTTGCCAGAAGCCCAATATTTAACTGAATTTTAGAGGGAAAAGTTTCAACAGTTTAAATTCTAGGTGTTTTTTGTGTCAGGGGAGTTAATCTCTAAGGTAAATGTTAAGGGTTTCTTGTAGGAGATTACTCAAGGACTGACCCCATGTTGGAAAACGCCCTGGCGCGGACCGACGCCCCGTATAGAGGCGGCGTGGTCGTGACGTCGTCATGGCGGCCCCATGTGGAAGGGGAGCCCCCATTTTGTACGGACTCCGTCCCGTACTAGGGTTAGGGGGTTGGAAGCACCGCACTTTCCTCCTAGTACTGGACGATCCGTACTTTCATGGTGTTTGTAACCCGCCTAGTTATACTAATTATTAATTATTATTAATTAAATAATATAGGACAAAACACATTTTCAAATGTAGGGCACATTTTTTTAAATGGAGGACATGTGAAAAAATTTGATGATTTTTAAAAATGTTAATCTAAATGCATGTTTCTTAGGCATGATCAAAATGAGGACATTTGGGCATTATTCCTAGACAGGTGGCAGAAATGTATTCCCTTTCTGGCCAACCCCCCCTCCCCCCATTCCAAAAAGCCATTTGGGCATTGAACATGGCTTTACTAAGATGGCAATCTCTTGCATATTTCAGAGGGCTTATTGCATAACCAAACTCTTTGGGTTTCACACTGAACATGGGTTCACATGGCTATGCATATTGAACATGTCAAGGTGGTTTCACAGTTCTTGCACCAAGTGTACTTCTCAGAAGTGTGTACTTGGTCAAGAACTTGGTTTTTCTTCACTGCGCATGAGTTTGTAAAAATCACAGCAATTTACATTGGCCTTGCCTCAGAGGCTTTCTGATATCAATATCACCATTAAAGAACCAAAAACCCACAGAAAAGGCACTTTGGAAAGTCACACTCTCTTGGCTTCAAAAACAGTGTGTGGCATGCCTCTCAAGCTGACTTCATATCATCATATCATCATCCATCACACTATCATCTGTCAAAACAGGAAGCTTGTTAGCATTAAAAGCACCCAAAACACACTTTGGAAGGTGACACTCTCTCGGTTAAGAAAAGTGCGATGCCTCTCAAGAGATCGATTATCATAATCATCAGTAATCATAACAACATCCATCATCATCATCACAACACACATATCACTGTCAAAGAAAAGGAGAATTGTGGTAAGCTTAATGAAAAAATGAAAAAAAAATTTATAAAGGGGAAAAATGTTTTAAGTGAGGAAGATGGAAGGAAGAACAAAGAATGGATGAGAAAACGGCTGAACTCGGAATGAGATGACTGACGCTCGATAATCGAGGCAGGATAAAAAGATAATAAGAGAAGGAGCGAATATATAGCAGAGGACGAGGATAGACGCACGAATGATTATGAATATGAATGCTATATCCTATATGCTACTCCTCCTTCATTCCTCCTCTCCTGCCTCCCCTTCCTCCTCATCCTACTCTTCTGCTCCTCTCCTTGCTCCTCCCCTCTTCTCCTTTCCTACTTCTGCCCTTCCCCCTCTCCTCTTCCTTCTCCTCCCCTCATTCATCCGTCTCCTCCCCCCCGCCTTCAATGCCCGACACGGCCCTGGGGGCAGGGCTAGTGGAGGCATGAGGAAGAAGGAGGTGGCGGGGCTGCACGGGGAGGGCGGTGGCGGGCTTCCCCTTTGCCTCCTCTGCCCCAGGCCGCGCGGCCCTCCTCTTCCTCCTCCGCGTGGTGGTGGAGGAGGAAGGAGGGCAGCGCGGTCGTGCGGCTCAGGAGGAGGTGGAGGAGGAGGCGGCGGTGGCAGGACCGGGCTGGGGCCGGTCCTGCCACCTCCGCGGGCCGCATCCAGCCTGCGGGCCGGGGGTTGCCGACCCCTGGTCTAATCACACCAAAAACATACATATAAGACATACCTATGACATACATATAGAGGACAGGGGAAAAAGGGTAAATTAAAGGAAGGAAAAGGAGAAGAGAGGAGGAGCATAACAAACATTACAAATAATAATAATAATAATAATAATAATAATAATAATAATAGGATTTATTTATATGCCACCCAATTACTGGGAATTTGGGTGGCTTACAACAGAGGCGATAATAGACGGTTCCCTGCCCTCAGGCTTACAATCTAAAAATTTACACCAAACATTCCCTCATACATTACTTCCTATTTGAGAGTTAGGATTTTATTTTCATCCACTTGAATCTTTCCAGATTATCTATCAGTGAAATTAAAACAAAACCTCCCTTTAAATTTGATACTATTCAATACCAAATGAGATTTGCCTTAACTAAAGTAAACATCATGGGAATTCATTACAGTCATTTTGTCTGCTTATTTACACTTTAATCTAATTCAGTCCCTAAAGTATTGATTTCCTCCCATTTCGATTGAAGATACCGTAGTCTATTATCTTTTCCCAATCTGTTCTGTAATCTGCCTTGATTCCTTTGGGAAAAGGCGGAATATAAATAAATAAATTATTATTATTATTCATGTTTGAAAAGGTTAATTCCTCTTGTCAATTACCCCTCTCTAATAAATCCAGCAGCTTAAATGCCCAATCTTCCATCATTGGTATAATAATAATAATTTTTATTTATATCCCACTTTTTCCTGAAGAAATCAAGGTATCTCTTTGTTCCTCCATTTTTTTTAGCATAGATTAACCTTGCCGCTGAAAACATATAAAATAAGATTTTACCAAACTTTTGCCTCAATTGATTCTTCTAACATATTTAATAGCGAAAATTTCTGAGGAAAATCTAAGATCAGATAGCTTCGTTACTCTCTTAATTTCAAAATAAATTTGCTTCCAGAATTTCATAGCTCTTTCACAGATCCATTGAACACCTTCTCCATACCACATTTCCAACATAAATTGCTATGATTTTTATAATTAGAAATATTTCCTGAGGTAAAAAAACAACAACGCAACTCCTATCATCCCCAGATAGCATGGCCGATGGGAGTTGGGATTGCAAAACATGTTTTCTGCACAAGATTTTTGTCTCTTTCTCTCTGTTTGTATGTGCAAGATTCGACCCAGAAAACAAAAGGCCATTATGGGAGCACCACAATTTAATACAAAACAATTTCTTTGCAACACTTTAGGATGTTTGGGTGCCAAGAGCATCGCCAGATAACAAACTGGAGGGTGCTCCTCTGCCTTTAATGGTTGCATAGAAGAGGGGTATTTTGGCAGTTGTAGCTTGGTGCCTGGTTTCAGCAGTTGTTGTTTGTCATGTCAAAAGTAAGCAACCTCTGCTGGTGTCCCTTTTGTACACACAACTGTGAAAGGTACAGGAGCCCTATCCATTTTAAGTCTTGCAACCAACCCCACAATTAGCCACAGTGAATTAAGATGGGCCTTTGACTGCAAGAAAAATGTCACTTGTCCCATCCCCAAAATCTGTTAAAATAAGAACACTTCTTGTAGGCATTGCTGTGGGATGTGCTTGAATTAAAGGGGTTCTGAGCATGAGTTGCCATAAGCCCAATATTTAATTGAACTTTAGCAGGAAAGGTTCAACGGTTTAAATTATAGGTGCTTTTTGTGTTAGGGGAGTATTCTCTGAGGTAAATGTTAAGGGTTTCTTGTAGGAGATTACTCAAGGACTGACCCCACACTAGAAAATACCTAGTCTCTGAGGTAAAATTGCTGAGGTAATTGTAGGAAACTAGGAGCACACTTAGGAAATTAACTTTGAGAGTGATTTTTGAGGTAAAAATTTGGACTAAAGTAGGAAATCACTAAGTGGCTGTTAAGATCCAAGTGCCACCTCCATACTCAGAATGGGAGATAATTAGAAATATTTACTGAGGTAAAAAACAACAACACAACTCCTATCATCCCCAGATAGCATGGCCGATGGGAATTAGGGATTGCAAAACATGTTTTCTGCACATGATTTTTGTCTCTTTCTCTTTCTGTGTGTGTGTGTGTGCAAGAAACCTCTTTTCCACTCAGAAAACAAAAAGCACCACTATTTAATGCAAAACAATTCCTTCGCAACACTTTAGGATGTTTGCGTGCTGAGATAATATTGTATATAATCCTGACTGGTCTGTTATTCTTCCCAATGTCAGGAAATTCTTTCATTTTCTGACTTGGGAATGAGTAATAATAATGAATTTTTGTCACATTTCTAATATACGCACACATTTCCACCTCCCAAAAGTACAAACTTCAGGCAGCAAAACTTAGGTACGGAAGACTAGGAAAAATGGAAGGAAAGCATTGCCAGATTACAAACTGGAGAGTGCTCCTCTGCCTTTAATGGTTGCATAGAATTTGGCAGTTGTGGCTTGGTGCAGTAAGCTACAGTAAAGGACTTCCAATTAAGATGGGCCTTTTATTGCAAGAGAAACATCCTTTCTCCCATCCCCAAAATCTGTTAAAATAATAGCACTTCTTGTTTGAAACTGTACGTATGTACAGTGTTTAGTACTTCCTTTACCATGTCTTCTCTCCAATTCCTCATCCTCAACCATCTTTAACAAATATAACTTGGGGTCATATCTTATCTTAACCTGTAGGGTTTTTTGAATTGTTTCATGTGTTTCTAACCAATATCTTTTAACCGTTTGACATTTCCACCAAAATAATAAGACTTCTTGGAGGCAACGCTGTGGGACCGTTCTGAAGTCTTGGAGTCGCCAAGTGAAACAAGGGACAGGGTGCCTCTGCCTTAAATGGCTGTGTGGAAGAGGGGATTTCAATGGGGTTTGAGGCTAATGGGCTGCATGACCAACAACGTTTACTAGTGTTCCTACACAAGGTGTGGGTGCATTTCCATGCCTTTTTCAAAACCGAACCGCATCACAGGAGCACCAAAAGGGAGAGCGGAAAGGCGAAGAGGGAGAAGGTCCGAAGCCCAAGTCGGAGGCGTCCTGCAAAAGGATGGAGAAAAGAGCAAAGTGGGACATTTGGACCCAGAGAGTCAATAGGGGAGTGCGAGGGATGTGGACTGCGCTGTGACACCTCAGAGGTGACTTGGGGAGGTGGGACAAATGTGTCTTTTTTGGACCGCAACATCCAGCATCCATGCAACCCAGGGATTCTGGGAGCTGGAGTCCAAAAAGAGGAACTTTTCCTCCTGAGCTAAAGTGCAAGTGCTCCATTTTGCCGTGCCAACTTTGGACAGATCTGCATTTTGCTTTTTGGGCACGCGCTGTGACGTCTTTTCCTGTAATCGCACGGCGTTGCTTCGGAAAATGGACAGGATTGCTTCTTGATGAGCGCCTCCTTCCATCCCTTTGTTGTTCTGACTGCAAAAAACCCCTCCCAGATATATATATATATATATATATATATATATATATATATGCGCGCTCCTTGTTTCCAATTTTTGAATGCAATTTCCCTTTGCAGATGGGGGCCTCCATGCAAATGTCTCAAGGAAATGCTCCTTCTGCAGCAAATCTAGCAATGGCTGATGCGTAAATAATTATCTCTCCCCCCCCCAAATCCACCCCTCCTCAAATTCGTCAACACCGCCATGTGGCAATGGGTTAGCCAAATAATGATTTTTAAGAGCATCAAAAAGAATTGCTGAACACGGAATAATGAAGGCCTCGATGAATAATGCAGAGGACAACTCAAAAGGCGCCAAAGCGAGAAGCACTTGCTTAGGCAAACTTCAGAAACGGAGCTATTCTGAAGACAGACAGAGAGAGAGAATGGGGGGGAGGAATTAAAAAACCAACTCCAACCCAGATGACAAATTCGCTTACATTTCAAAAATGTTAATTTGGCAAGTGGTATTATTTGTAGTATTTGCGAGCTGTTTGGATTTCCGTGGGCTCCCCCGGGACGGATGGGAGGAAGAAGAGCGCTTCCTTTCAGCTTTTCTCCTACTCTTTTAAAGAGAGTTTCAAAGATATTTGTCTGCCAGCTGGTATTACTCGGGTCGCCCTTCAGCCGGCCCTTTTTGCCACCAGCTTCAAATTGAACCTGTTTTTGGACACGCTGGCAAACGGGGCTAGGAAATTAGAGATTCCGTTTTGCAAAAGCTTTGCTGCCGGCTTTAATTGGAAAAAAATTGCAAGGCATTGGTTGCTCCACAAATACAAAGCAAGGGTTGCTTTTCATGAGATGGGCAATGGCAAACAGAGCGAGAAAGGAAGGCGAGGAACCCCTAAATTCAGAGGTTCTTTAAATTCAATGGACTCCTCCAAGTGTGTTGGACCTCAGCTTCCATCAACCTTGGCCTATGCCACTAAGATGGCTGTCCTTTGGGGGATTCACCCTCTTTTGGGGGAGTCTGCAAGGGTTCAAGGACACAGTAATGACCGTCTGTGGACTAATTGTAATTCTTCCTGTGGAGTAAGAGGAAGAAGAGCAGCATTTGTAATTCAGATGAGCACCCTGGACAAGGCTTGGTTTCTCCTTTTTATTCCAAACCTAGTGGTTTTTGTGGGTGCATGGTGGGGTTTTTTGGATTCTCCAGCAAGCATGATAAGGATTTGGGGAGTTGCAGTCCACACAAATCAACTTTTCCCAGGCACAGGTGTTGCAAGAGCCACATTAAAGGACGGCTGCGATTCTTGCAAAGTGCTAGGTGGGACCCTCTGCACCTGACCAGTACTTACCATCAGCTCCAGAAAAGGCCCCACAGTACTTGTAGGGAGTGACGCTCCATGCAGTCTGGGTGCCGGGGGCTTGGGCAGTGCAAGTGTAGGAGTCCCCCTCGTCTTTGGGGTCCATGAGTCTGAGCCAGGCGTCCTGGGAGACGGTGACCCCCGTGTCCGTGCCCTTCCAGGTGTAGGTCACCCACTTATTCCCCGTCCCGGCCTCGCAGAGCAAACCCAGGCTGCAGGAATGGTTGGCCAGGTGGCTGGCAGTGACACTGATATCTGTAGGGGAATAGAGAGGAGAGTGAGAAGACGGCTGGTGGTTTCCCCACTGCTCACTACACATGGGGCAGAAAGGATACCCTCCAAGAAGGTTTGAAAAGAGGGCAAACAGACAATCTAGGAAATGCTACTGCGGTTTGCTTTTGCCTGAACCAACTGGGAAGGGCAAGACTCCGCCTGCCTCTCTCCGCTGCCCCCTGCTGATCCCAGTGGGAACTACGCCTCCAATTCCAAGAGATTAGAGCAAGGTCAGACTCCAATTCCAGAGGGATTCCTCGGATCAGCCAATTCCTTTCTGTCTCGGGTTGATGGTGTAAATGTTCCTGGCATTCATTCCCTGCTCTTGACCACTGGCTGGAAATGCTTCAGACCAGCCATGAGTTCTTCTGTACAATCATAAACCCACACACAACTTGTCCTCTAACATTTCTCAAATGAAAATGAGAAGCTGCATTGCCCAGAAACATTGGCGTATATGATCCCCAGCTCTCTGCCCTTACTCACTGAACACAAAGACGGCGTATTTCCGTAAGGACTCCTCAACCTCTTCGTCTTTCTTCATCAAAATCTCGTAGATGCCCCCGTCGTGCAGCGTCAGGTTGTGGATCCGGAACTCGTGACTGTCCTCTTCGAAGGTGATCCTTCCTGAATACTCTGAGGATAAGACGTTGAGAGGTTTCCCCGGGATCCAGATGGCCAGGGTCCTCCTGAAGGAAGCTGACCGGAGGAAGATGCTGAAGAAAGAGGCCCCCTTGGGGATCCCCGAATCCAAATGGACCGCGCTGCCTGCCTCTCGGGTGAAGTTCTTGGTGGGGCTCACTGCACCTGGAGAACAAAGAAGAGACAGTGGGGAGAAACTGGGGTTAATGGACCCACTCTTTTCAGAACCCAGCTGTGCCATTTCAGGCTCTGACCTTCTCTGGGGGATTCTGGGAGCTGCAGTCCAAAACGTAACGTTTTCCAGGAGCCCTTTTCTGTAAGTATGCACTAACTTTACGGATATGCCTTGGCTTTGAGATCTTACATGTTCTATAATAGCATAGGCGTTTCTTTTGCGTGCCTTTAAGACGTTCCCAACTTATTGTGAGGTTTTCTTGTCCTGTTTCTTCAGAAGGGGTTTGCCATTGCCATCCTCTGAGGCAAGGTCTCAGTGGGTTTTATGGCCAAGATGGAAATTGAACCCTGGTTTCCATAGTCATAGCCCAAGGCTCAAACCACTATGCCTCGCTGGCACTCTTAGAATAACATAGAGGTGACGAAACACAGTGGTTCTGAGGGCTATTTTTCCACCCACCGTGAGCCACACAGACATATAGCAATCCTAAAGACAGTGGTTCCCAAACTTGGGTCCCTCTGATGTTTTGGACTTCAGCTCCCAGTATCCGCTGCTTCCAGTTTGGCCAACCACTAGGAATCCTGGAAACTGAAGTCCAAAACAGCTGAAAGACCAAAGTTTGGCAACTGCGAATGCAAACCCCCCCCCCTTGAAAGGAACCCTAACCCTTTTCTGGTTTTGAAAAAAACAGGTCTTCTTTTGTATTGATTGTTACACTGGGGATTTAAAATGCAAGCCTCTGCTCCTGAAGGCTTCCAAACAATCTGATCTCTCTCTTTTTTCTTTTTGGCTGCAGAAAGGGCAGATCTGGAAGTCTGCAAGGACTGGGGCCTTCAAAACGGTCCCAGAAGCTGCACAGGGGCCACTGTTTGCCCACCATTTGCCCACCGGGTCCATCCCCCATCCAGCTGAGTTTTCCTTTCTCTGAAACTTCTTGGTGAACTCTGGAAAGAACCAGCATGAGACCGACTGAGCAACCAACGGAGATGGCTGGACTCCCCCTGTTTTGCAGGCTCCTTTTGCAAGTTCCTCTTCATGGGACCAGGCAAGAACTTGGATCTCAGCGCTTTCAGTTTCAGGTCTGGCACAGTTGCTGCCGACCGCGGTGAGTCCAACTCTAGTAGGATTGTATGAGAGAGTGCAATAACCTGTGTCCCGTGAAAGAGCCTCAAAGGGTTCTTGGTAAGCTAGGGGACTGTGAAACTGGGGCTGAGGGTCATGGGGATGATGGTTCGTCTAACTCCCACCTCCTCTGCCAAGTCAAGGCTTGGCAATGGGAGGTGGTCCCCAGGGTGTCCCCTTCCGACCATCTATTTTGCAGGCTCCTTTTCAGGGAGAGGAAAGGCCTGCAAAAATGGATGGCCATCATTGTTTTAAAATGTGTGCTGGTTTTATAGGCATTTGGCATCCTAAATCCAAAACTGATCTCAGGTTTGCTCCATCGCATAGTTTTTTCACAACTTGCTCTGATGTTTCTGTGTTGTAATGTGTGACTGAACTGAATTGATCCTGCAAAGGGTCAAAGAAAGGGCTGAGGTCTAGCGAAAGACTTTCAGAACACTTCAATTCACTGATATAAAACACACACGCACCCAAATCCTTTCAAAAGCACTATAAGAAATAGCACTGGCCTATATCATCAGCATACACACTTAACCAAAGCTGAGAAAGAACCGAATTGATTTAAAGAAATCTGCTTTTCTGAAAGAACGGTGTGTGGTATGACATTTTGATGGTATTTTTCAAATTCACCACCCAAAAATACATTTAGGAAAAAGCTAAAGCCAACCCTTGTTATCTGCTGATGACAGGAGAGAAATCAAGCACTGACTGCATGAGGATAGGTTTATTTGGATCCTTGTGGATGCCCAAATCCTGAGGATGCTCAAGTCCCATAACATACAATGGCATAGCAAAATGTGACCCTTAGATGAAGTGGCGAAATCAAGGTTGGCTTTTGGGAATATCTCCAAGCCAGAGATGGTTGAATCTGTGGATGAAGAATCCATGAATACGGAGGGCCAACTGTACGATATTTATTATCCCACGTAACAGGCCCCTCTCCCAATGCCAAAGTTTTCCAAGCAGAATGAAAGCTGGGAAAAAGAAAAGCCATTTAGTTTGGACTTACTTGCAGCGTGGATGATGAGGAAGAAGAAGGAGAAGAAGAAGGAAAAGGGGAGAGGACCAGGCGACTCCATGATGGCTGCTCAGCAAAGGTACCGAACCCAAGGATGGCTAGTGCTGGCAACAAATCCAGGCAGGATCCCTGGAAGACTAAGAGGGAAGCCTCTCTTTTTGTTCCCTCTCTCATCTGAAAGGGAGGAGGAGGAGGAGGAGGAAGGGCTACTTCCCCCTTTGTGCCTTCCTGCAGCCCTGGGACCAGATCAGCACATCATGTGGTCCATGTGACCGGCTAGAGCTGTGGGCAGTAGCCAAAGGTCCCTTCTTTTGGGGGTGTGGAGTATGTGGACCACACTGGGTCAGAGACCAGAGGTGTCATGCCCTGCCCCCAGAAGATGGATCTTGACTCTGACTCAGAGACTGAAGCAGTGGACATCTTTGGACCTTCTGCTGACCTGGAGCAATGGGAAGCTCCAGGGCCAAATGTCTCAGGAGGGAGACCAGCAGGCAGAGAGTCCTCCTTCCCATTCAGATACGGAAGACCACTTGCCCCTACCTACCTACCTTTCAGACCACTTGCCCCTACCTACCTCAAGACAACAGAGGCTTGAGGGGGTCTCAGAGGATTTTCAGGAAGCAGCCATGAAATGAAGCAGCAAATGCCACCACCTTTAGTGATGCCTCCGATAGGTTCACCTTAAGTAATAGTAGTGCATTTCTATACCACTTACCGATGTATTAAGCAGTTTACAAGGTGTATGCTAATTGCCCCCAACAAGCTGGGTATTCATGTTAGCGACCTTGGAAGAATGCCAGGCTGAGTTGACCCAGAGCCCCTGGCTGGTATCATCATCATCATCATCATCATCATCATCATCATCATCATCATCATCATCATCATCATGTTTATTTATATCCCACCTTCCTCACAGTACAAGGACTCAAGGTGGCTATTGAACTATAAGTATTGAACTCAGAACCTTGTGGTTTTGTGAGTGGCTGCAGTATAAGCATTTAACCACTGCACCTCTTTCCTCATGCAATTGATGCTTGTTTTTCTGCTGTTTTGGAGACCAGACAGTCATGGATTCAAATGGCAAGGAAAGAGATTACATATAACCCTAAGAACATGGTAGCTCCTTGATAGTCAAGAGCTGCTTGAGAGTGAAAGAGACTCCCTTGGGGAATGGCACACTTTCTCTTTCTTTGGAGGTCTATAAAGAGAGGTTAGATGGATGTCTTTCAGGAATGCTTTGATTTGTGTGTTTCTGCTGGGCTGGGGGCTGGACTACATGTCCTATGAGGGTCCCTTCCCCTTCTGTGACTCAAGGATTAAATGAATGTATTTCCCTTGGTCAGCAGGAAAACATATCAAAGAGGAACTGGGTTGGGCAAAGAAAGTCATGGAAACAAGGGCTTTTTTTAAGGGGGTCAGCAAGAAAAGCGAGATGCAGAAGAGAAACTGAGCCCTTTTAGCCATTTAGGGTCAGCAGGAAATGTGTGCCGCTCCATAACGGTCCTTTTTCTCTAGAACTGATGTCATTATTATCAGCTGATGGATACAAAACATTAGTATTTCTCTGTGTCATCCTCACGCATCCTCTTTTCAGTGTTTCTTCTGACTTTAAGCTGGGGGTGCAAATCTCTGTAAGTTTCATTCTTGTAAGAAAGGCCAGACAAATTTACCACCGCCACCCCTTTGCTGTGGGACAGCTGTCCAAAAATGTGCCCTTGGCACTTCCAGGACTTGTTCTGCCATTTTATTTTCTGGGCAGAAGTGTTGTCTTCCAGGCAGGAACTATATTTTCCATCTGGGGAGGATGTTGGAACAAAAGAGCCATTGAAAAATTGCATTAGGAAACCTCCACCTTTAGCAGTTGTGTGGAAATCTCAGCAAGTATAGTATAGCAGCAATAGCAGCAGCAGCAGCCGAAAAGTGAATGTTAAAATGGAGATGAAATATTTGGAGCTAGTAGCCAATAAATAGTTGTTTACTGGTCTTCTGCACCGAGGGAGTATTTACTCCTTCTTAACATTCTAGTTTACCACTAGAATTGAAAACAGCATGCTTTTATTTATTAATACCCCCTCCCTCTCTCTCTTTTTCTTCTTCTCCTTCTTTTATTTATTCCCCCTTTTTTCCCCACCGATGGTAATAATCCTCAGTCCGGCCTAGAAGACGTACTATAATCTGTTCCTTATTTATGAACTTGGCAATGCCCCTTCATGGCAAACGCTGCCCTTGATTTAAGGTGTTGCAAAGAGGGTATATCCTAATAAAGCCCCGTTAACGTCCCGGCCGTTGTAATACATCAGTTTCCTTACAGCTTTGCGCTTTGTCTGTTGTTTCCGTGCTCTTCCCTCCCTGCGTAGCAATTTCACAGTTGTCTTATTAGCTTTTTCTCTATTATTCTCACAGCACTAAATAACATCCCGACCGGAAATTGCTTTCTGGTCTGTTTTTAAACTGTGCTGCATAATATATTTTTTTCCGCCCTTTTCTCCTGGGAATATATGCCGGGGGTTGCATCCCTAAAGGCATCATTCTCCTTTTCTTTCAATTAAAAAAGTGTCTCTGGTTGTGCTTGTGTGGCTTCGGCTGATCACACAAGTGTTTTAGAGTGCAAAATATGCCACTCGTTGTTGCAAGAGGAATAGTAACGCGGCTGCAATGATAAGTATTGATAACGGTATCAAACACACACTTGCCTTGGATTCACTGTATTACCTATCCGTATCGAGTGAAGCGATATTGCAAAGACATCATAAAATCTGATCATTCTTTTTATTTAGTGGCTTTGTTCTAAACAGAAGAAAAGACACGACTCCCTTTCAGACCCACCCCCAATAAAATCATGTTTTGTTTTTAGTGCAAAGTCTTCTCCAGTGGATAAAAAAAACCCTTTCATATTTATGAAAGTACAGTACATCTTTATAAGGCACAAAATAAACACTCTTTTCCGTCTGTTCGGTTTGATGGGCCTTTCTTTCAGGGATGTCCATTCAGGGCCAAGGACTTTATCCAGTCGGCGGCGAAAGCGGAGGTGGAAGCCATCCCTACAGCTTGAGAAATTCTCCACTTCGATGACTTGATTTGCCAGCTATCAGTCCCACCCTTTCTAAACTTATGGGCTGAGATTCTTATATTAAATGCTTTGTTAAAACACACAACTTAATCCTCCGCTGTCCCACTTTTGGGGCTACTTTTATTTAAAGTGGTTTCCCTCTCCTCCTCCTTCCTCTTTTGCCCTCATCTTACTTCCGTTGCTGCAAACTGCATTCAAACCCTATATGCTCCGCTCCAGTTGCCTTGTGCTTTCCAAAAGGACGGAGGGGGAGATATTGTTCATCATGGCACTTGTAAGGAAAAGAATTTGAGTTGCTAGTAATTGTTATGAAACTTAAGTTTAACTTGGGGTTCCGCGGGAGAGAATAAACTCTCCATTCGAAGCCCAAGAGCCATTTCCATCATCCTAAGCATTCCTATTTGTTAGTCGCAATTCCAAATAATAATAATAATAATAATAATAATAATAATAATAACAACAACAACAACAACAGTAATAACAAGTTTTCCCCTTCTGTTGCAAAAATACCGGTGAAGTGTTTCTGAACATGGGACAAGATTCTCTCTTTTTGTTATTATTCCCCTCTCTAGAAATGTTAAAATTTTGCAAGGAAGGAAAGTGGTTCCCTTTCTTTCTTTTTTTGGCTTCAGTAGCATTGTTTTGCATCCGTCCATCCGCTGGTTGCTGCAAAGTGCAAAGTAGCTCTGTTACATCTTTTTCCCCCTCTTTCTTTCTGTACAAATAGCAATATATATCTCATTTATATAAATAGGTTTATATATTTTAATAGATACTTTCTTTCTCTCAAAAGCTAGATGAGGAAGTTACTCCTTCCTTCCTTCTCCATCTTCATAACCCTGTACTAAATGGCTCTTAAACTGAGCCAGTAATCACCCCAAAGCCTAAACCCCATCAACACACATGACTATCTATCTAGCCATTAAGCCGATGCAGTTTTTTTGGGTCGTCCAAGAAGGGCCAGCTTGGGAGAGACCTCTTAGAAAGAGAAAAGTATAGTCACAGGTCTCTGCCATTAACCACCAACATCCAGCCCCTTCTCTTAAGGTGTGTCCACACTGCACAGTCGCGCCATGATTATCCCACTTTAGCTGCCATGGGTCCATCTTGCATTCCTTCCAACTATCCCAATTTGGCAGAAACAGCCCCAATTTAATCATTGGCCACCCCACTTTCTCAGTTGATTTTAAAAAGTCCCAGTTTCTCTCTCCTTTTTAGGAGAACTCCTGCTGAAAACAGAGTTCAGAGTGCAAAAAGAGTTTGCATTCAATGAAATCAGACAGAAAGGGGAAAGGAGAAGAAAGGGACAGACTCTTTCCTTGTCTGTTTTTTCCTGCTTCATAACTTTTGTGACACTCTAAGGTTGCTTGGCCGCACATTGCCAGGTTTCCATCTATGAAACGCTGGAGGGTATGAGGCCATGGTTTGCAATTTCAGAAGGTACTTAGCATTTTGCATTGGACTCCCCTGAACATACAGCCCTCCAAAAGAGAATCCCAGGTACCTTACAAAACTACAGGTCCCAAGATGCTGTAGGAAGGAACCATGGCAGCTAAACTGGGATCAAGCGGCTATAACTGTGCGGTCTGGATTAAGACTGGGATTTCCCTTCCCCTCCTTGGCCACCAATAAGCCGCGTAATTGCATATATGCGCATGGATAAGAGAATATCAGAAGTTTTTAAAAAGCAACCTCTCGTTCCTAATGTTTGACACATTCTTCAAGACTGGGTCGCCGTTCCCAGGTTCCCAGTCTTATGATTGACCTTGCCCCCCAAATCCACCGAACCCGTCCCTGTGTTCATTGTCGGATTCTTCTACATTTCCCAAAACCGTTTGGCCTAGGTTTTATTCGTTTTAAAAATAAGCTTGGCTTGAGTTCTGGTGGATTAATGTTAAAAGCCAGAGTGCAAATAATGTTAGCTTTACAAGGATGCAGCGCGGGTGGCTTTCATCTTTTTCCTCTTCAGTTCTGTCTTCACCGTTCCATGAAAAGCGACTTCTCTTGTTTTCTGCCAGAGAAAAACACTGCCGTCCTCCTTGTTCGGAAGTCTTTTGCAAGCTCAAAATGGCAGCAATTGGAAAATATGTGCGAAACCTAGGGAGGGGAGAAAGATGGGACCATGTCCTTCCAGTTGTAGGGCCGTATTTCTATCCCATCCCCTCGGCTTCTCAAGTTCAGCATCTCCGATGTCGATAATTTACAGTACTAATAGCAAGTCCAGCAGGTCTGTTGTGGTCAGAGGTTCACCTGTTGCATAAATATCTGGACATCCCAAGAGGACATCCATTTCAGACTCTGCCTGCGTGTTATTTTACTATTTCGATCCGTGCACCATTTACTTCTCCTGCTGGGGAAGCCATCCTCTGCAGATTCTGTGAGTTCAAGGGGCTTTTTAGCTTCCAAAAGAAAGATGATGGGAAGAGTGGCCAAGACAAGTGCAGTTGTGTCTGAGCTTTGCAAGGAAAGTCAGGTTTTTCGGAAGGGCTTCACTGGAGAAACCACCAAATTTCCAAGTCAAGAGGTCATACTTGAGCCATGGATGTACTTTTTTAAATCATACCTCTGAATTAATATAAAGTACTGGCTGCATTGAAAGCCTTTTGCTATTGTAAAGTGTCTGTTTGTGAAAGGGAAAGATAAATTATAGGCTCTGTCTAATGGTAGGGAAGTCAAGCAGAATGCTTTCGTTGAATATGGCTTTTGCCAGCTCTTATCTGCTCTGGATCTCCTTTCCAACTTTATTAGATGCATCCACTCATAACCACACTTGAATTTGAACCTGAACAGGTTTAAATATGGCCATCCAGAGGGTCTGGTGTTGTGAAGTATGGCCTCCACTCTAGCTGCATCGGTGGCATGTTTCTTCCCCTGTTGTGCTTCAGTTTATCATGTAGACATCAATAATTTTCAGTCCAGAATGAAGGGCTAAGCTTCATAGTAAAGTCTGCAAAGCAAGGAACAACCAAACCTCCAAAACATTGTGCAGCAGATGCATAGGTCCTTCTGCCCTGCTCAGAGGAAGTCTTGCTGGTGTGTATTCAGCTGCCTTTCAGGAATCAGAGGAGCTCGTGCTTTCCCAAACAATGGGCCCCAGAGTTCTGTGTATTTAAAAATGAGCATCGTTTAAAATATGCTTCCAGCAGTTGGGAGAAGTTTTAATTCTGGAGTGGACTGAGAGTTGCTTTGTCAGGAGGAAAAGTCAAGAAGACCACATTCCCTTGAACAGGATCCTACAGAGATTAACAAATTGCTCAGTCTGGTTTTTTCTTTTGAGCCATTCTCGGGGTGGAAAGAACACAACAAGGGAAAGGTCCAAAGGAAATCTGGGAACTAGCAAAGGTATTTGATGTACGTAACGCTCAAGCGATGTTGGCCTTGCAAGTCCTCTGAGGGATCAAACATTGCTGATCCGGACACTCAGCGCGGTCCCTTCTCTCTCCGCTTTCTCTCGGAATGACTCCTCGAGTTTCAGTTTCTCAGGGTCGCCAAACCGGACGGTTTCGTGGAGACAGCAAGGAGGGGAGACTTTGACCACCTGCTCAAAGAGGCTGAAATCGGCCACATACTTCCCACTGGCGGAGACAGAGATGACGGGGGTGAACTCGTAGCCCCAGAGGATCTCCTCGGGGAGGTAGGAGGTCCGGACTTGGCAGGTGGCACTGGTGGACTCCACGGTGCCACTGAGGATGACCACCAGCTCAAAGTCCCCCTCTCCTGTGCGCAAGGCCAGGTCCCGGAAGGGGCTGTGTTCATTGACCACGTGGTAGAAGGTCAGGGGCAGGATGAGGAAAGGGCTGTCGGAAGAGGTGTCCACCTGGAAGTCTACATTGACCTGGTTGAGCCGGACGTTCTCACCTTCTTTGGTGAGGTAGGTCTGGAGGAGTTTGCCTGTCACTTGGCAGCCGATGAGCAGGCTCTTGCGCATGTTGGCCACCCGGATCATCAAACAGGTCTTCCCATCGTGCTGGGCCACCACAGCGTTTTGGCTGAACTTGATGGTCTCGGCCCTCTTCTTGGGCCGGGCGATCTTGGCCAGGAAGGTGCCCGTAATGAAGATCTCCGTGATGGTGGTGAGGACCAGCTGGCTGATGAGCAGGACGATGGCCAAGGGGCACTCCTCGCTGATGTAGCGGAAGCCATAGCCGATGGTGGTCTGGGACTCCAGGGAGAAGAGGAAGGCCCCCGTGAGAGTGTGGACCTGCATGACGCACGGCGTATGGTTGGCCGGAGGGTCAAACTCCAGCAGGTCCCCATGCAGGACGGCCACCAGGTACCAGATGACCCCAAAGATGAACCAGGTCCCGGCAAAGGAGGCCGAGAAGAGGAGAAGTTTGTAGCGCCACTGCATGTCGATGAAGGTGGTCCACAGGTCCTTCAGGTAGAGGAACCGCTTGTCGGCGATGTGCTCCATCCTGACGTTGCTCCGTCCATCCTTGGTCATGACCCGCCTCTTCCGCAGGGCAGAGCCAATGAGGGGCCGGCTGTCGGTCTGTGTCGTTTGGCTGTAGTACACCTTGGTGGACGAAGTCATCTGATTGAGGGAAAAGAGGACCAAGAATTAGGTGGAGATGGCAAGGATCATCACATTGACACATTAGGAGAGCATCATGGTGGATCCCGCGTCATTGGGCTAGGGATCCGTTCCAGATTTCACACCCATCTTTAAAGGGATTTTCCAGGACCTTCAGTTTCAACACCACTATAATACCCATGGCTCCATCCTGCAGAATCCTGGGATGCATAGTTTGGAGAGGCACCAGCACTCTTGGACAGAGAAGCCAAAAGACCTTGTAAAACCACAAATCCCAGGATACTATAGCACTTAAAGTGTATTATTATTTCTACAGTGCAGCTATACTCAGAGAGAGAAAGATGTATATTTTTAAATGTAATACAATCATCCCTCCATATCCACAGATTCAACCATCCACAGCATGAAAGCATTCCAAAAAGCCAACCTTAATTTTGCCATTTTATATAGGGATGCCATTTTACTACTCCATTGTATTCAATGGGACTTGGTATCCATGGGGGTCCTGGGACCAAATTGCAATGGAAACCTTTGAAGAAGGTGCCAGCCTCCCATTTCTTTCCCAGCCTCCAGCAGAGGTCCCCATAAGACCGGATAAAATGAAAGCAGCCTCTGCCTGGCATTGCCAAGGCTTACAAAACATCCTCTGTTGCCAGCAAAGGTCTAGTCCTCTTGTAGTTAGCTTGTATAAGGCAAACACAAGGTGGAATTATCTCTGTTTTCTAGCAGAAGTGGCTGTCCCATTGGATTCGGTCTTATGAAAACTGTAACGCAGACCTTAGGATGGGTTGTTGGCTTTGTTTTAATACAGCTTCCAGGGTGCATGCTGGTTAGGGGATTCTGGGATTTTAGTCCAGGCGGGAGCCTTTTCTGATCTCCCTGCAGTGGATCCACCTGAACTGCCACTGGCAGGATCAAACCATTGGGGGTCACCATAAATTGCTTGAAGGCACACAACCACAAATAGGGCAATGCCCAGCAAGGCATGGTTGAAACCCACACTGGGCCAAAGGGATTTTTTAGGGGGATCTTTGGGGCCTTCAATTTCCTGAGTGCAAAAATACCAGAGGAAGAACAAAGATTTATGAATGTTAGGAACTTTCTGTCTGGAAGCACTCAAGACCTATGGATATAGCTACAAAGTCTCTGGCCATAAGTGCCCTGCACTCTTTGTGGTTGCATGCCTTCAAGTAATTTCCAACTTATGGTGACCCTAAGTTTTCTGGGGCTGAGAGAGAGTGACTGGCCCAAAGTCACCCAATGGGTTTCCATGGCTGAATGAGGGAATCAAACACTGGTCTCCAAAGTTGTAGTCTAATGCTCAAACCACCACTGGGTCTCTGTACGAATATTTTTTTAATAGAGGTGCATGTAGGAGGATGCAAGATTTAGAATTAACATCAAACCTCTCAGCATGACATTTGTGACCCAAGGTCCCAATATGGAGCACCATTCCATGTTCTAGCCAACCAAGCTCTTTCCCAGCAAACTCCATTCCCTCATTGTCACCCACCGTACCGTTTCCCACCTATTTCTGGGAACTATAGTCCAAAAATTGGACTATGGTCCAGAAACATTCCTTTCCCAAACATCCATGCTGTCATCTTGGGAGAGGATCATGAGGGCAAGGTCGAGCCAGGATTTCATTCTCTTCTTCTGCTTCTCCTTGCCAGCTTTTGTCTAGTCTGGTGGCCTGCCTTTGCAAGACAAGAGGGGATGCTGAGGCCAATGGAACTTTTTTTACCTGACGTGGTCAAAAGCAATTCTCTTGTGTGCTTAAACAGAACATCTCCGACTTCCCTTGTCAAAAGCAGTCAGATCGCTGGGTTTTGAATCTTCTGATCTGCAAAGACATTCGGCCCTCTTGGCATGGTAACACCCTCCTGGAAACTGTTTATTTTCTTTATAGTCATCATCCCAAGATTTCTCAGAGTGCATGGACCATGAGATATGGGGGGAATGATGGGGCTTGACCATTGCCCAAGAGTAGGGAAAGTGGGGGGGCAAGACCCCACTAAAATACAATATTGGACCACTAAGACTTGGACATGGTTGTGCCTTCTTTGGAATTACCACTCATAGAGCTGGAAGGAATCCTCAAGGGCAACCTAGTCCAACCCTTTTCTTCAGTGAAGAAATACATGGCTAAAGCAGTCCTGAGAAATGCCCAACCAGCCTCGGTTTAAAGACCTCTGAAGAAGGGAGAGTCCGTTCCACTGTCAAATAGCTCTTGCAGTAAAACAGTTCAGAAGTATATGAAATGACAAAGCACTAGGAAATATTAAAAGACACAGTCTGGAACTTCAGGATGCAAAGGGATCTTGTAGCACTTTTGAAATTAACCGTGTGAAAGAAATTCTAGCATAAGCTTTCTTAGACTTGGTCTACTTGTGTCACTGGACCAGTGGACTGGATTCTGAACTGTTGGATGTAGTAGCATCCTTGCATGACCTTCCTTCCTCACTTCTTTCCTTCCTTCCCACTTTTTCCTTTCCTATCCTTTCCTTCTTTGGTCTTCTCTTCTTTCCTTCCTCTTCCTGAGAGGTTCCTCTAAGGGGTGAGTGAAGGCAGGAACATGAACAATGGCTCTTGTCCCCTTGTCAACAGATGTCAGGAGCAAGGCTGGGGATGAACCCGCCCGTGCTGCCTCTCTCGCACCCAGAGCCCTGCTGTGTGGGCTCCCTTGACGGGCATCTTGCTAATTCTTTCTCCTCCTTCTGTGCATGGAGCTAAATCAATCAATGGGAAGATAAAAGGAGGCAGAGAGGGAAAAGGACAAAATGCCTGTGTGTGTGTGTGTGTGTGTTTCTGAGTGAGTCACTGATGCCCATTCTCTGCCCCCCTTTTAACCTTGTTCCCTGCAAAGAGAAAACAGCCACCACCGCCACCATCCTCACCCACAAGAATGGCCCTTTTCATCCCATGCAAGCAATGTTTGGAAACATCTCATTGAAGCAAAGTGTTTTGATGGTGGAGGGGGGGCACTTCCGTGGCACCCGGCCTGCTCCACGTGGCACTTTGTTTCTGGCCAAAAATGGAGGGGGGGGAGACAGGAAATGCATTTGGGGGCATCCCTTCCAGCCTCCTCTGGGTCCATCGATCCAGTGCTGTCCACCTCACCAGTGCCCAACATCCCTTGCCCAGGTTCGGACTCCGACTGGCATGGAGGGTCTCCTCTTGCGGACCTTGGCACTTGCTAACATCTCCAGGGTCAAGGATTAAGCAAGAATAAATTGCCTTTCACTCAAACTGAAGGAGAGGTTCCTAACAAAAGGAAGGTTGCAGAGCTGTTTTTAAAAAGTGTCTATTTATTTGCTTCCTTGAGCTCCTTTTGTCAGGCTTGGCGGCCGCTCTGCCCCACGCTGGGGTTTTCTGAGGCCTTCATAGAAAATGGCTGCAATTCACCATGGTTAAGCCTTGCCTTGGAGAAAAAAGAGCCTTGCTTTCATTCCAGGTCTCCCCTCGGAAACCTTTCCAAAAAGCACTCAAAGGGTCCCCAAGGGGAATTTTGGGACCCTGTCCAGCTCCCAGATGCAAAGACCTACACAATGGCTTCCTCCTTCCTCTGCTTGGCCTCCTTGGAGACCGGCCATCCTTTCACCCCGGCCAGCGGCATCTGAGGTAACCCAGCCTCCAAGGAGATGGGCCTTTTTTTATCTCCATGGGAGCCCAATTGATCTGGGCAGTCCGCCCCTGAAAAGAGGGAATAAGGGCATTGTCAACCAAAGGAAAAACGTTGCATCCCCCCAAATGAAATTCTCCTCTCACCAAATTTCTAGCATCACAGAGAGGAGACATTGAAAAATGGTCACACTTCGATTTATTGCATCTGCAGGGTGATCAAGTATCCTAACCACAAAGGAAGACAAGGCACCATAAAATGTAGGATATCCAAGAACAATATAGGTTAAATATCAATATTAACCAGGACTTTTCTCTCCCAAATCAAGACAGTTGGAACCAAGGCATGTCGCTCTGCATTCCCTGGGTTGTTTTGCCTGCCTCTTTTCTCTGGAGAACTAAACTCTATTTCTAAGTGCTCAGCCAAAGTCTTAAGTCACCGCGATGCTAGAAATTAGGGGAAATTTCATGGTGGGATGGACAGAATATTTATTTGGGATGGCAATGTCCTCGTTGTGTTCCCTCAGTGTGGCCACAGCCACAGAAGAGGAAAAGTGTAGGCATTTGAGTTGTGAGCTGAAGGTTTCTAGAGTTTTCAAACTGAAAGAAAGGAGATTCCACCTAAACCTTAGGAAGACAGTAGAGTCTCTGTCTTTGCAGGCCTTTAAACAGTGGTTCGGTGGGCATTTTTCTGGTTGTTATTCCTGGATGGCATTAAAAGGTTGGACTAGATGTACCTCCAACTCTCAGATTCGATGATGCCATGGTTCTCAAAGGAACCTCTCCCAAGGCAGAACATTATTGACACTTTGTTTAGACTACAAGGGTTTAGTCTCCAGTGCCA